>NC_087323.1:5031750-5335625 GCF_037043105.1 Vanessa tameamea
GTAAACAGTGTTGAGTCGGATGTGCTCTTTTTAAAATACATTAGTACATCATATTTATAAAAGATTTATTAAAAAATTAAAAGGCTATTTAAAAAAAGAATCCTATAATGTATCTAAATTTGTTATTTTATGTTCGTATTTAAAAAGAAAGATTGTTAATAAGCACAACAGTAGTTGTTATCCTAATATTTATGAAAACGTAAACATTTTCAGAGTATTATTTCTATATTATATTTCAGTTCCTAATTAGTTTTGACAAGTGTTACAAACATAATCCTTTAGCTTGTTCTACAATTAATTACGGCCACAAACGAAACCGCCTATTTGCCAAAATGTCACTATTATTAATGGACTCAAAAGCCTTGTTAGGATCCAGAATAAACGTAATTGGTAATTCAAAACCGCGCGGGGTTCACCCAGTGATGGTTCCGTTATGAAGCACACAAATTTTCTACAAACCCTTTAATCCGTCGCTCGCTTATTTCAATTGTACACTAAGTAACTTTCATCTGCTATATGTCTTAGTACCTTAAGAATAAGAATCAAAATGCAGCATTAATTCAGCTTATGCATGGTTTGTACCTAACCCTCATTGGTAAAATTGTCCACGGTCTCCCCAATCTCCCCTCACAGAATGTAATTTTGGTTGTGCCTGAATAGACTTCGTTGTAAGCTATTGATGAAGGTTCGTGATTATTTCATTGTGACTAGAGCTTTAATATCTAAGAAAAATATAATTATGATTCCTGATGACCAATATTTTTTGCACTAACCGAAATTCAATGAATGTTGATTATACATAATAATGGATTGGTTGACTTCATTTACCTTTATGCCTTTAATTGTAAATATTATTTTATTTAATCATAATTCTTTGTTTAAACATATTTCACAAAAAATCACTGCTTAATTAATTATTTAGCATTGCTTTTTTTTCTATTAAAACAATCTTTTCAGAAGGATATTAACCAACAAAACATAGTTGATTATCGGCTTTTTTTAAATTTGAGCCTTAATTGGTATTTACATATGTACTATATAGTAATTATATCACGCTTTGCATTTGTTTTTCTTTCACTGAGATGTTCATGTTTTAAGAAATCAAGAGTTATAGATGCTGTAGTCAGTTTTCCTCTATAAAGTGTACAATTCGTATAAAATGCAACGAGCGCAGTTTGTTTTGAAAACTCGGGGAAAAGGAAGGGTCTTGGTACGCACACCGAATACCTAAAAAGTGTTAAAAAATTCTACGTGCCTGCTTTCGTAGAACGTAACAGTATGATGGGCAACTACGTGTTTTTACCCATTGTAATACGGGTCAATTTGCAAAGAAGTAACGCTTGCTGATGTCTTAGCTTATATTTGAGTTGTACGACATGCGTGTATTGTATCAAAATGGAAACCATCCTCCATACTAATATATGATATTATAAGTCGTGTGGGAGTATGTGATGAATCTGATTTTTATTATTTAGTTTGAGTTTATCTTTTCAAAGTAAATAATTTGTTGAAATTATCAAGACAAAGAATACAATTAAATGGTAACGTGTTGCGTGTAGGTGTATTTGTGGAATTAAGATACCTTACATTGATTGAATAAATAATAATACTTATGTTTGTCTTTTATACTAAATTAAAGCTATATTCGCGATACTACTTTACTGATAATAAGAAATTTACTTAAAATCAGAAGCATTTCGCTTAAATATTATATATTAAGTATGTTTCGTTTAACTTAGATATTAAAATTTTACTCTCGTAACAAAATAAGTTTTATTTTAACAAAATAGAGGATCTTGCCTTTACAATGTTAGGTTGTAACAAAGCTATAACCTTAATACAAAATTTTATTAACAGAATACGATACTTGTTACATTATTAAGCTTAGGTATGTTACTTGAAAATTTCTCTAATAAGCAGAAAGTTCTCGAGCTCTCAGGCGTGGATTCGAGGAGGCTCAACTTGTCTTGCGAACTCTATTGATCTTTGCTATGCATCGTATCAGAAGTTTACAAAACGAAAAGAATTTATAAGCAGCGAACAGTATGTGTACAACTTAACATGCATAACTTTTGTGAAATTTATCTTAGCTATACAATTATTCTTTATTGAAAAGTATAACATCCTACTATTGTAACAAAAGTATAAGTTTGTACGTTTAGATGTTTCTTACTCAATCACGCAAAATAGGCTGGATATTATGATCATATTTTAAGTAGATAGCAAATCTACTTAACTCACGTGAATATACAGGCTATCTAACATCTGCGCTCTCACCCCCTCATACGCAAGCAAAACCGCGGGCGTAAGCTAGTATTAAATTATTTTCATGATTAATGTTGTATTGCCAAAATGTCTAAAAAGATTGTGCTTGCAGTGCGTTGGTTATTGTTTATTTCTGAACGATTAATTAAAATCAAAATATTATTTAAATTATATTTAATAGAAAGGGGTAGAAGGAAAAAGTACAATGCTATCGTCAGTCTTGAGTTTTATCTCGTTCTCATTGATATCTAACTGTTGTAAGAAGTATGTTTTTTAAATATATTATACTATCTATACAGGTTAATCACTACGAAGTAGTATAACTAAGAGAAAGTCAATTATTATTGTAAAGTTTATAGTGATATAAAAAAACTGTTAGAGAAATATATTTTGTACAAGACTTAGAATGTCATTATTTTGTTGTTTAAAGCGAATTTAATAGTTAATTTGGCTCGTCGTCCAGAGCAACTTTGAAGAATAATAGCCACGAATATGAATCTTCGTCACGTGCCTCGGAATAAATTGCGGTAAACTTAATTAAACAGTCCGGGCCTCTCTGCCCTCATTCGTTTCAGCGGAATCAAATATTTTACAAAAAAAACTTCATCCGAATTTATTTAATTCCTTAGAATTGTTTATCTGTTTTATAAAATTTTATCGCTGTTCTGTTGAATTTATTATTGTTTCTTATGATAAACGTTAATGTTTGAATTTTTTTACAGGATGTTCATCACAAACGTTGAGAATATTTCCGATACAGAAGCAGCAGACGGTGGCCGTGGGTAAGTCCGTGGTGCTGACCTGCCAAGCGGATGCTCCTGACCCAGCACTTGTGACGCAGCCTCAATGGCGTGACCCTAAAGGCCTTATTATAAATGAAGCAGCGTTAGTATTCATTTCATATATTTCTTTATAATAATATCTTTGTTAAACCGTGTCCGACCGTGTTGTGCAGAAATATACCAACCCACAGAAGCACTAATATGAGCTTAAGGTTTAAAAGAGAAAACTAATACTATAAAAATGTCTTAAAAATTATAATATGCATAGTATTATAGTATAAATATATATAATTTGACACCCCGTACTGTCTCTACAATAATAGTTTTCTTTATGGATTGGTTCATTTTTGCGTAATACGTTCCAACTAAAAGGGCTTTATTATATTTAAACAAAAAAAAACATACGAGTAAACAAGTGTTATCAAATTTCTATAGACGCTAGAAGTACTAGAAATATTTTAATAATATTACAACTAACTAATATTTGTGAATAAAATATTAAAGGTTTCTCATTAAATGGACAAAATTATGGCTTTGTAAGTTTTGTATAATGATTTTATCATTTAATAATAATTCGACGAGCGATGTTTATTGACATACCACTAGATATAGATCATTAATTTCTGTTTCAATAATTTAGAGCCGGCACCAGGCCTGAGATCTACACAGAACCGATGCCCGCTAAACAACTGCAGTTGCTCTACATATCGTCCATCACAACCGCAATGGCAGGCAATTACACGTGCGAAGCGACCTACACAAACATGCCTCTCAGCGCGAGCGTTGTCCTGGAAACATTCGGTATTGGTTTCGCGTATATTATAGTTGCTAACTAAACATCCTTTAAATTCAATTTATAGTGACAGCAGTATCAGAAAATGTATTGCTTGCATAAGAGATCTGTAGTATACGACTTTTTATTTCAGTTGCTATAACCTGGACGAATGCGAATGAAAACCAATACGCTACAAAGGGAAAAGATTTCAAAGTAATGTGTGAGGTAACAGCTGAACCGGCGCCTTCAGTTGATTGGTTTAAGGAAGGAACACCTGTGAGCAATATTTTAATATAATTAATTTAATGTATTTATTATTATTGTATTCGAATATTGTATAATATATTCGTATTTTTTTATAGATATTGACCGGTGACCGATATGTTATTCATGCAAATGGCTTGCTTATTAATAACGTTCAAGAAAGTGACGATGGAACTTATACTTGCCGGGCTGTAGTTATCCAAACGGGAGAATTAGCTGAGAGGAATATTAAACTTGAGGTTTATACTGCACCTGAAATGGAAGAACGTGAAACTAAAGTTGAAATAAAAGAAGGTGAATCTGCGGCGATTACGTGCAAAGCTAGAGGAAAACCACCTCCGACATATTCTTGGATTAAGGCTTCTACTCGAGAAGTGAGACTACAAATTATTTTTTAATTATATATTTATATACATTATATATATTTTTTGATTAATTTTAAATTTTATAAATTTTTAGAACTTAGGAACTACGGCACGCTTCAGTGTAAATGAAAATACAGGACTCTTGACATTCGATAGAGTGGAAGCAGGAGATTATGGTAAATACATCTGCAGTGCTGTCAATCAAGCAGGACATAACGAAACGGAAATAGAAGTAGAAGTTTTAGTACGACCGAAAATTTTCGAACTATTTAATACCACATCAGCTGAAAATACTGAAGGAAGGTTAGAATGTAAAGCATCAGGACGTCCAGCGCCTCGGATCAGTTTTAGAAAACTTAGCAACAGTGAACGATTCTTGAATGGCCCTAATGATGATGGAAGGTAATAATTCTATATTTTTACTCAAATTATATAACTTTTTATATTTTTATTCTCTAATCATCATAATGGTCTGATTGCAGAATTACGATCGAAACGAGTAATCGCCAAACTGGCGATCAAATGCAATCAAGTGCGGTCATAACAATATCGAAATTAAATAGAACGGACGATGGATTATATGAATGTGTTGCTGAAAATGAAGGTACTTTTTTCATTTATAATGTGTTTTACTTATACTTTTTATAATTTGACTGCCTACTGGTTTAGTAGCTAGTTTATAAATCTGCAATTCCCAAGGTACTGTGTTCACACCTCGATTCGGGCCAATAGAATGTTATTGGGTTTTTCTGTTGAGCCCTGTCCGGAATCTACAAATTTGCAGCTTTTACATTTCTGTGTCAGGGAAAGTACATAAAGCCGTTGGTCCCGTGACTGATATCTAGAGTATTAAATACACTAAAAATATACCTCAAGCCTGAATCGCTCACACGGGCGAAGCCGCAGGTGGAAATTAGCTATCTATAATAAAACAATTTCCTCATATGTAGGTGGCGAAGCAAGGAAAAATGGACATCTAACAGTTCAATTCAAACCATCGTTCGAACATATGACAAATGTGCCTATTTGGAGCTGGAATTCTCAACCTGTTAATATTAGTTGTGTCGCTGAAAGCATACCTAATGCTACTATTAAATGGAAGTAAGTACATTTAAAAATATAATAAAAAACGATGCATTTATATTTGACACTTTTAAATATGTTTTTTGTGTCATTACAGATTCCATGAATATGACTTGGTAGAGTCTCCTCATGTAAGGATCTACGGATCCGGGCCAATCAGTTATGTGTCTGTAACGCCTCTTGATAGGAGTCTTTATGGTATTTACAAGTGTATTGCTACGAATACTCTAGGTGAAGCGGAACACATTATTCAATTGCGAGAAGCTTTTCCACCTGGACCCGTTGTACAGGTAATTTATCTTTTATAAAAATTTCGTTAAATCTTTTTTAAAGTCACCTAATTTCCAATATTTATAAATATTTTTATATTATTATATAAAAATAGATAATTAAATTAATTTTTTATTTACATACTTTATCAATCCGGTCTTTTAGGCGAGGCAAGAAACAATAACGGCGACATCGGTATCATTCAATATAGTTGGCCCAGCCGAAGAAATGGGACCGCCAATATTGGCTTACACGACACAGTACAAGGAAAATGGGAACTTCGATTGGAATCTCGCTATGAACAGAACTTGGTCTGTCAACTCTCCGTACATTATTGAGAATTTAAGGCCAATGTTCACTTACGACTTTAGATTCGCGGCTGTCAATCAAGTTGGGGTTGGAAGCTGGGGAGCACCTCTCACCGTTATTATGCCCAGAAGGTAAAATATTATTTTTTTTATCATCTAAGTCTTCTTTATCAAAGAAACCTTTTGTAATTAATTTTGATCATAGGTCACCACCGGAACAACCCAAATGGAGAGAAACTATCAGCTCAGAATCTCTTATACATGGAAAGTATGCTGATAGGTATGAGCTACAATGGAGAGTACCAGCTCACAACGGTGAACCTATCGACATGTACGAAATTAGCTACTGCCCAGTAAGTATTATTTCTTAAATTATATATACATTTGATAAAATACTCGTGTATTATATATTTCCTTCTTTAAACTACGGTTAAGATTTTTTTAAATCAATTAATCTTGAAATTAAAGACATGTAAAACAATCTAAATATTGCATACTGCCGGTTTGATATATTATTGAAGACTCGAGATCGTACAAATTCTTACAAAACGAATAAAACATTTTATTCACAGGTATTAAAGGTTAGTGGCGAATGGCGTGTATCTGGTGAATCAGATTGCCTAACTGAAGAGTTAAAATCCTACGAAGCGATCAATTACGAAGTACGAGGCTTACATCCAGATACCAGATACAGAATGCACGTTCGCGCTCATAATGTCCTTGGATTCTCCTTGCCTGCCCAACTCTACGTTCAAACTGCTCTCGGTGAGTACCAAGACCATAATGAGATTCCTCTTCGCGCTGGCTTCTACGACGTTTACACAGCCGACCCTCATACTTCCACAGCGTTACATACTGTTTCTTCTGTTTTGGTTCTGCTTTCGTCCATTCTTGTACGTTCCATTTTGTGAAGTGCTCGTTATTGCAGTGTCTTTTGATGTTTATTTGCTACTTTATATATCTTATCTAATTTGATTTTTTCTTTGGCTACGATTCATCATTGTTTTTAAGAAGTATATTTTATTCCATAAAATCTTAGGTTAACTAATTATTGTGATCTATTAAGTACTATAAAGATCCGTTTACAGTGTACAATTTTTGTGTCATTTATTATCGTTTTACTTTTATTATTAATTGGTTATGTTTCGTTTAATTTCAGTGCTTGTTTCATGTAAGGTTCATTGTATACATTTCTTTAGTTTTTACGTTTCATATTGCATTATTTTAAAAAAGTACAATTTTTTATGTTTTAGATTATAAGGCATTCGTACCACAGCTATTTTATTGTTTGGTTTTGTATTTAGTTTCGATTGAAGATAGAATTTGCTTAAAAAATATGAAGTTATGAAGTCTTGCCTTAAAACATGTTATAACTCAAAGAGTTATTTCCGTGTGTCATTAATACTGTAACGTCATTTATTTTATATTTTTGAGTCCTTATTTTCCTTTGTGTATGTTTTTTTTATTTTATTTACAATGTTTAGATAATTGGCGTTACAGTTTTAAAGCAGAATAAAATATTTTAATGAATAAGTCTTTCTAAAAGCTTCATTGCATGGGTTTTTTTTTTTGTATTATGCATTTAATAACCAATACCCATTCGCATCTGTATAGTTTTAAAAGGACCTTATTGATTTTGTTAGGATTATTTTACTTTTAATGGTAAGTTTTATTAAGTTGGTATTTATAATGCCTTTGTGTTTAATCATTGTAGATACATACCAGTGTTGCAATTAATTATTTTGCAAATATATTATAAATATTTATATAAGTAAATATTTTTTAGGTAATCCAAGTGGAAGTCCAAGCACTTTCCAATGGGCTCACAATAAAATGGACATCTTGATTACATTATTTTTAATATATATCTTTATATAAAATATCATACATGTAATAATAATCGAAATAAAATAAGTCCAAAGACGACTGTTATTTAGGAATTTATGTGATAAAATAAAATTTGTTGTTGTATAAATAGAATATAACTCACCTCAAAATAAAAAAGTCATCATAAAATAATACGAATAATCAAATTGGTGGTGATTATGTTGTACACAGCCTCTTAGTCAATTCGAAAGGACTAGAAACCTAGATATCTCTTTTAAACCGGATATATAAGAAAGAGATAGTAATATTTTTAGCCCTGTCGAGGAAGTTAACTTAGAGTCTGTATGCAATACAGTTAGCACCAATCAATCTAATTTCCTGATTTTAAAAATTGCTAAAATTTATTATTACCTTTAGCGTAGACTTGATGATGACTATGATGTTACATTTAAAATATAGACAGTAGATAGTTAATTGGCAAATAAATTTACACTGCCACGATGTAAGCCAAGAGAACTTTCTTTTGGTATAAAAATAAGAAAATTTCTCAACCTAGTATAAGATACTTGTACGAAATTTTTGATGACTATTTTATTCGTTTAGTAAAAATCTTTCTAAAAACATTGATGTAATGCGAGAAAAATCGTCCAATAAAAAGCGAGAAGAGGATGGTCGATAATGTAATATTGCTGAGCTGTTAAGAAAATAGAATTAAGTAGTTAGGTGGAAAAGTTTTAAGTGTCGTATTGGAATTGTGATGAGATCGGGAGGTAAATTGACCAATGTGAACAAAATAAATATTACGAAAATCGGACGAGTTTGTGATTTCAACTATGATTTTAAATTGAGTGAAGCTAATGCAAATAATCAAACTATAAACTCAGATGTGGTCAGAACTTTTCACAATATTTTGAAATAAAATAACTTTAACTAATTCTGTAAATTTTTGTAGATGTTTTTTAAACTGGAATTTTTTAGAGGCGCAACAATAATCCCATTGTCAGATAAGGGTTAACATTTATTTCTGATATAATTCTGAATAAAAAAATTAGCTTCATTCATTTTACACCTGATAATTCCTTTGACAAATGCGATTGCTTATGTTACTTGTAATGTAAATACTATACATACCTAAAAATATAGAATTAATGACCCTTAAAAGAAAGCTGTCAAGATGCTTGTCAAGAAATCCATTTAACCCCTTTTGAATGTTGATTTGAAAAGTGTGTTTGTGTCGCCCTGATCCAATTATGGGTAAATATATTTTATAATAATAATCTTATATAGTTAATCCTGCTATATTTCCTCTGGAATGTACTAATTACTGTACTGCATGAACTTCTCGATGCTAGATTTGTGTATACCCTTTCAATAATTAATTAATTAAAAACCATTCGCATGGTCCTTTTTATATTAAAAAAAAAATAGTTAGGATTCTATATCATAATCCATTATACTTAGATCTCCCTTAATTTTATTACAGTAGCTGAAATTAAAATGTTTAGTATTCGGTAGAAATGATATACGATTATTCAATAATTTTTAATTTATTTATTTCAAGCATGTGTCAAAATTTTGTAAAACTTGTCGGATACGATGACAGTTATTGTGTATTATGAAAGTATTTTTATTTTTTATAGAAGGTTTACGGAACTATTTAAATTATTTTTAAGTAGCGCTAATTAAATTCTATTTGTAGTTTGAAATTATTTTATCACCTGTATCTGAAATTCGGTGAACCCCTTCAAACTACAAGTAACAAATCCCTACTTTACGCCTTATAGCGAAGGGGCTCGAATAGATTAAACGGTGATGGTTCTTAGACGTCCATCGATTTCATAGTTTGTTTTCCTATTATGTTATATCTTAGATATGAATATCCGCTTATTATAGATACAGAAGTTTTGTCATGGGGTTTGAAAATTTATGTTGCGTCAATTCGAGTTATTTGGAATGTTTGCATCTTGACAACTTTTCTTTCTCTTTCTATTGATAACTATAAGATTTGCGTTTATGCATCATTGCTGTCGCTACAAATATTTTCTATCGTTTCATTTTTCATTCAAACCCCATTTCATTCGGATGGAGGGCTTTCATGATTAAAAAAAATATATTTAGTCGTTAAGACATTTGGAAAAAAAATGATCTGGTGATTGGGTGCACGTTTTCTTGGTTTGAAAGCACTCCTGGTTCACCAAAATCGATTGTAATAAATGCCTACACTTTCCTTTAAATCGTTTGTCTTAAGCCTAACCGCACAAGCACCGGCAGGAATGCATTTGTTACAATCTGTTTATATCACATAACATTATATTTAGCTTCTTCAATATGATGCATAAAACTAACTTATTAAGAGCAGTAAATACTAAAAAAAACTGTCATAACTTTTTAAATAAAAATTTAAATTTAGAAACAATGTATTCAAATTTACTGCTCTTATTTATATATTTATTAAAACAGATTTCTTAAATATATTAATTTCTACAGGAGTGGAACGGTCTGGCTTTGCCCCACCGCAACTGTTATCAAGTGGTGCCATCATTGGATTAGCGTTGGCTGGAGTTTTGATCTGCCTCATAGTAGTTGATCTACTTCTACTATGCTTCAGACGGCAAGGAGTCATTGCAACAATTTGCGGTAAACGAGTCAAGAAACACAGTGACGACGAAGCCAAATTGGGAAGGTAATAAACGTTTACAGTATTCCATCAAATCTGTTTTATTAACTTTAATTTTGTGTCTAAAATCATTTAATGTTACACATAAACTCGAAATTGTGATCATTTTGCACTTCATCGACATATAAATTTGTTCCTTTGCCGCCATCCGGTCCTCTATTTCCTATCGTTCCGTAAAAAGTGTTAGTGTCGATGAGAGATGTTTCTGCCCGCTAGTCTGTACGGTTGGCGCTTCCCGCTCCCTTATTGCAGCACGAAGCCGCGCGCGCCGCCCTCCCCCGCGCCCCTGCCGCCGCCCGTCAAGCTCGTGCCGACTCCGACGTAAGGCATCACATGAACGACACGATTTCGTTTGTTCATTTTTGAAATGTTACATAGTTTTCATCGGTTTTTGAAATGTTCATTTGTTTTAGCAAATTATATTTGAATAAATTGATGATGCGCTTCTTTAGCTGAATGAACCTAATGACTCAAAGAAAAAGTGAATTGGGACATTAATATTTTTTCGGATTAGACTTAAGACCTTCTGAATGGTATTAAATATTGAATTTTAGTTAAATATATCTTTATTTAAAAAATATAAATTATTGAAGAAAGTAAGCTAATGACAATTAGCGTGTATGAATATTTTAAAAACCGATAAAATATTATAACAATATTTCGAAAGTCAGCATTCGATTTCCTGCATGCTTTGTGTGTGCAGACGCTATGGTCTGGCCCTTGTGAGGAGAATATGACAAATTCTTCGAAGAACGTAACGGGTTTGAATAAAGTTACCGTAGCTGCAACAAATGTATGCTTTTCGCTGGGGCCGACCAATTGTAAATATTGAGATTGGATGCAGTTACGCTTAGCGTTTAAGCCTTTGTAAATATGCCAGTGGTCGTCTTAAAATACAGCATTAGCCTTTATAATGTACATTACGTAGACTAGATAAATTTACTCGTTATAATTCAATAAAATCTTATTGATTTCCAAAACATCACCGAGTTACGGTGCCTCGTTTAAAACTGATTTGAAATTGAATCTGGAACATCTCTTAAGACATTTTTTAAATGTTACCAGTTTTTTTTCGACATCAATCATTGTTTTTGTTAAATCATTATTTATATACCAATATTTTTTCTTATTCTTCCCTATTTTTTCACCTGTAGGTTTGATGTGTTTTTTTTTCGTGTAATATACAAATTCATATAAAATGCACGTTTACTAACGAATTATATTTATTGTCTCCACGCTGCCTCATCCCGGCCACTTGTAGTTATATCCCAACTACGCCAGTGTAAGATATTCTTAATATTATATGCAACTATATCAGTGCCACAAGTACGCTCTGTTTATTTATAAAACTTAAGCCCATAACTGCTTGTTGAAAACTGTATTTATTTTTAAGCTTGATTTTTATTTTATTTTTAACACACGTTGCATTTTAATTAAAGTGTTGCTACTTAAATTGTATAAATGATTTGTTTTTAGTTTAAATAGTATATTTATCATAGGTTGTGTGTGTAAAAATGTATTAAAGGAATATATAATGCGATTTGAAGGGAAAATTTAAAGGATTTTCTTCATTTTTCACAGAGATGAAAAGGAACCTCTCAAAGAAACTGGGGACGACGCTATAAAGAGAAACTCTTCAGTCGAATTCGACGGACGTAGGGTATATGCGACTAGCACAGGAACCATTATTGGTAAAAATTCAGCTGTTTAAAAATCGAATACGAAATAGAAATCACGAAAATCGATTCAAAGATTCAACATTCGATTTCGTCGAACGAGCAAATTAATTCGAATGATTATTATTATAAACGATTGAAATTATATTACGAGTATAAAAGCTTGTGTATTTGTGATGAGCGCGACCAGTATTCGTAACTGCCAAAAGACGAATTATATCGTTTATTATTAAGAGCGTGATCAGCTTTATTGCGTCGACTTAGAGTTAATATTTAATTATACCATTTCCTATAACAATATTATATTTGAGATATGTAATGGAACTAAATAGTCATAAATCAAGCTTAATGTATCTCTATTGTGTTACGTTTTATAGAAAATAGTTCGTAACGCGTTAATTACACAGATATCTCCTTTGTCTACACAATAAAAACTCTTTTATTAACACACACACACACACATACATATAGCTTCAAGAGGTACACTTCGTGCCTTTTAGAGATTATAGGTACTATCATGAGGGTATTCATAGTATAGTTTAGATTGTATATAATATTTTGTACTTTATAGGATAGAGCTTTGATGTCACAAAATATGACAATTCCTAATCATTTAAAATCACAATATTTTATTATTAACCCAGTAATTTTATAGACAAACCCAACGTGTAAATTATTCCAATCTAAGAAGGGGTAAAAGATGAAAATCTTACATATTCCTTATATTGTCTCGGTTATATATATATATATATATATATATATATATATATATATATATATATATATATATATATATATATATATGTATGTATTTATTATATATTGAACTTCACTCTTACTTCCAAAGTTCCAACGATAACTTCGCCGACATTCAAATCACCATTTTCTCTCGAATCCATAATGAATTCGACCAATGATATAACGCGAATTCTAGGTCAATGCAGTTTATTTGTTTTTACTCCTCCTGTGGTTGGAATAGGCTATATTAGTCTTTATATTATTTTACGGTATATTGTTATTTCAATATTTTCTCAAGAAATTATTAGCTGATAATAAGTGTATGATTTTTTTATAAAAGTCGTCTTTAAAGAACACTGAGTACGAGACGCACGAACTTTAATATAATTTTAATATGATGTAAATAAGTAATTTATAATTTTGTAAATAATAAACTATATTTGTTCATGTCATTTAGATTAAAAGCGCGAATGTTTGCATTTGTTAGAAATATATGCTATTACGAATTAAATTGGTATTTTCTATAACAAGATCTCTATTTACTACTTGTCTTTTCTAAATGTTAGTACTATCAATATGGAATTTCAAATTATTTCAATTAGTTCGTACTTTTCATTCACATAATACTTAATTTAAATCCGATTACAGCTTAATTAATAAGTGTGTTGTAAGTCAGTATTATTTAAAGAAGCTAAATATATAAAATATTGAAGAGATGCAGATCTTGAAGTCAAACAGCTGAAAATAACATTGTAGAATTTATAGTATTAACACGGGATGAATGTTGACTCGCTTTACATGTTATATTTGAAAGATTAACGTCGATGTATTTTAGATTTATTTATTTTATGAACAAAAAATCAATAATTTTTATTTTATTATATAAGAAGATTAATCGATATTATTATACATATAATACATTATTTTTCTGTTCCTACATAAGCTGTAAATGGATTCTTCTTTGATACCTATTGTCATTTGTAGATTTATAGTAACACACTTTTCATAATTCAATACTATAGCAATTATTATGTAGTTGATATTTTCATAAGTTTTGATACTGGCTTTGAACATTTTTATAAACACATATACAGTCATATAACATCAGGAATATTCACACAATTAGGATTGTTGTCTGTGTTCTGATTGCTTTGTCTTATTGGAAACGTCATTGTAGTGTGGTCAAGTCGATTTAGTCCATTGACTATAGACATATGTATTGTATACACAATTGAAATATGAATGATTAATGTTATTCCATATTCAAATAATTCGATTATTCAAATTGAATTGGCTTCATCGAAGCGGATTAACCCTGAGTGTGTTTTCTACCAAAATGACATAAAAAAATATCAATAATTTTAGTAAAGGTTTCCTAAATAATCTTACTGAGAAATAGTGTCGATATATTGAAATTACAATAAAAATAGTCATTTCTGTATATTTCATTTTTCTACAATTACAAGATTCGCATTCACAATGTCGTAAATGTCTTTTTTTTTTCGTCTTTATTACGCAAAGAACTTTTCGGTACATTATTTATACTGTATTTATTAATTATTATCTTAATATCACATCTTTAGGTATAGTATACGCATCTAAGTCTCTTGAATGTATGCTTTGAACATGATGTTATCGAAATATTGTAACGACAGAAATTCGCATTTTTTATAAAATAAATGTCTTTTTTTAAATGACGTTTTTTATTATTATTTCTTTTTTATAACTGATTTAATTAAAATATGACATACAACCCAAAACCTTAAATAATTTATATAAAAACGAAGTCATCGAAGTCGTAAACTACGATAAACCCCAGCTTTATTAAATTATTTTGTTTTTATTATACATAATATTGTACTTACGTAATTTTTGAAGATCATGCAGACTTTACTTTGAAATTTATTAAAAAATATATTGCAAAGTTTTTATCGATGAATAGAGCATTATCTGCCATTTCATGGCAAATAAAGTTATAAGGATGCATTTGAAATGGATAAAACGTCGATTTATCCTTGTTAGCGGAACAATAAGCGTTGTACACAATGACGAAAAATACGCTTTTTAATCGCAGCTCCTATTACATTGTAATCTTGTATGAGGGTTGCGCGTGAGCACGGAGCCCGTATTAGTAACAATAGCGCAAATGTTGGGCAACAACACTTACGCACTTATTAACAGTAGTGATGTTACTAGTTACAAACTATCGATGGAAGTGATCAAATCAATAAGTTCGTGGGACTGTATATTTCTCTTTTCCTTCTAACGTGGTAACGTTCAATAGTTATTTAGTTTAAAAAGTAATTATAAATTATGTGTTTTGAAGATAAATAAATGTTAGTTATATATTTGAAATTATTCTCTTTAATATTTGTTTTACTTTTTTTATTCTAAGTTAATCTTCTTTACTATTAACAATTTATGTTCCTTAAGTTAAAACAACTCATATATAAAAATACGAGTTACAAAAATTGAGAAGTATCGATATAATTAACATCACTATTTAAAAGCCATGCGTCACGCTTCTCTCAATGGGGTGCAGTCAATCGCTGTGGTTTAATACATTTTGAGGAACGGACAACAATGACACACCCTGTATCAAGTTATTTATGGAATATGTAGTGTGGGGAAATATACGTGTCATATCTCGCCACGCACATGAAATTGATGAAATTGTCCTGAATCGTCACATCGCTTAATCGCAATCTATAATTCACTGTCCTTTTGTTTATATAAGATTTTTAATAAAAATATAAAAGAAAAAGTCGTTATTATACTAAATTTAAATTTTAAAATCATAGCGATGCAGCAAGTCGCGGCTCACCATCATGATCTAGGGTTTTCATATTACTAATATGGTATCAATTTGACACATTCATCTAGATGAGTCCTAAGAAGGAGACATAATATGGTGCATAATCCACCTGGGTACGCTTCACTGTTGATTGATACACTCAAGTTTGTTTAAGACGAGACACTCATCTCCTCATCGAGACAATACGCATTCAAAACATCAAAAAACACAAATCCATTTTTCTAAGAATCATATTACTTATTGAACCAAAATGATTTAAAAAAAAAAATCTTAAATAATATATTTATTATAGTATAAAGGACATTAGGCCTGAAGGAAATTAAAATTATACTAGAAGTAATATTTTCAAACCCTCACGTCAAAACTAATTTCGCACTACACCGACCCTACGAGCCCTTATTGGTTATCGGGCACAACAATTAGGGTTTGACACGCGCAGAAGCTTACGTTTGCTCCCTTTTAAATAATTACCTCGGTAGCAGATGACAAGGATTACATCCGAATACTGGAAGCCCTTTAATAACCTATGAAATAAAATGTGGCTCGTCGGTGATACATGTATCAAAAAATATCTCAATAAGTCGTAGTTAAGCCGGCTATTCTTAATACCGATTCAATTGAAACTTTAATTTATTATAAACAGTGCAGTGCAATTTTAACGATAAACATAAAAATATATTGTTTTAATATGTAACGAAATATCAAAAATCTTATCCAGGGACGCAATCTCGAGTTTGGTTTAAGCTATTTTGTAATTTATACCAATACGTATAAGGTCCTTGACACACTCTGTTATGTCTATAACCTATAAAAAAAATATTTGTAGAAAGCCATCTGCTATGTTTTAAAAGTTACATTTATTAATGTTCCACAGAAAACAACTTTATGGTATAGGTTGGTGGACTAGCATATGGGCCACCTTATGGTAAGTGGTCATCACCACCCATAGTGCTGTAAGAAATATTAACCATTCCTTACATCGTTAGGTTGGCGGACTAGAGTTTGGGCTACCTGATGGTAAATGGTCACCACCGCCCATAGTGCTGTAAGAAATATTTACCATTCCTTACATCCCCAATGTGCCACCAACCTTGGGAACTAAGATATTATGTCCTTTGTACCTGTAATTACACTGGCGCACTCACCCTTCAAACCGGAACACAACAATACTGAGTACTGTTGTTGGCGGTAGAATATCTGATGAGTGTCAATACACTTACCCGGACGGGTTTGCACAAAGCCCTATTACCAAGTAATAAAAATTACAAATTAAAAAGAATAAAAAAGAAATGACAAAGAATATAAACATAGAATTACAGAGTATAAAAATTAACACTTTTCGTTCGAATCAAAAACCTGAATTTCACTTAAGAAAAAAAGAAACTCAAACATTTTAACGTTTAACGTCAATTAAAACTTAAAAGTATCACATCATGATAATCAACGTCTCTATCATTCAGATGCCGAAGCAAAATGGGATAAAATTAAGTAAATATTGACGTAATATGCTATAACGATGACATATCACCGAACACACATTATATGTACAAGACGTCAATAATTACTTTACACCACGGCTTCTAGACGTGCTCTATCAATTTAGTTTAGTTATTGACGGAGCGATAGCAATACGCTATCCATCAAACACCCCTCGCAAAGGATGATAAAATATCCTATATACGTAACAAAAAGTATGACCATGAATACATTTTTCACTCTGAAAGTTTAATATTGTGGACAGCGATTTTTCAATATAATGGTCATTGTCGTTATGTTATTCGACAAAGAAAACTATAATCAATGTTTATACAAATTAAGAAATACTTTTGAATTTATGTTGTAAGACAGTCTAAGATTAACTAAAATAATTTGTGGCAGATTATGAATTGCAATTAATTTACAATTACTGTCTAAGTTATTATAGTCGCAGTTTATGTATTGTATTTTAAGGCCGGCCAGAAGTTAAGTTCGAGTTAGGAAAATACTGAAAAGAATTGCCATAATCAACTGATTATATTAATGGTAACTAAAGTTATTAAACTAACTTAATGAAAAATGTAATTGAGTTTTTTTATTTACCTACTTTTAACATTTATGACTATTTTTGAAGTCGGTTTTATATTTTTTCTTATTACACAAACTATATGAAAATTCTAATATTCTTAAAAATATATTCGAAGTAATATATACGAAATATCTATTCGTATCAATGAATAAAAGATTTCCAATAATAAAATCGTAGTCGGTAACGAAAATGATATCAAAAATGTATAGCTATGACAAATTGATGGCAAGTAATAAATACACGGTCGCTCCAGTGGGAAATCTTAGCGGGGTAATGAAAACGATAATTAATTTATTACGAAGAAAACAAACATCTATATCACCTGAACTTTTAGTAAGTTTATCGTAGTATTTTCCCTACATTATTAAATACAATAATAATATCTATTATTATTTAAACGTATGGGTCCTATCTGTTAAAATGAGGATATTCGTTAATTGAGTCTTACTCTGATTTATGACAAACTTATTCTGATACATAAAGATCGTTACGATTGACTTAATTGATAATAAAATAAACATAATTATCTGGATAAAATCACCCGTCAAATGGGAGTGTTTCGCTCATCATTCAACAAAGATTAAACTTTTCTGTACAGCTGAGCTCTACCCGTTATTGAATGTGAGGGATTTGGCGCCATCTTGCACTATTCGAACCGCCATGATTGATAAAACACGAATGCAGTTTAAGAAAATCGGAGTACGAAAATAATTTGATAATTTTATTTCAGAAAATCGCAGTATAATATATAACCAATATATAACTTATAATCAATAAAACAAAACTCATCTCATACATTAACAAATTTTCTACATATAAATAATAATTATTTTAACATAAATATATTCTATCAAAATATAATTCTCATTCGATTTGCTTAAAACAATAATAACATGCATATTGTTTTTGCTTTAACGACATGATTGTAATATAAATTGTAAGAACAACTTACACACCGATTTGGCGAAAAAGCTAAATCAAGGGTACGAACTATGGCATCCGTGCTAGTGAACGGGTTCAACGAGAGCATAAAATGTAACCGTCTTACGGTCGAGGAAGCCCTCATGAACCACTTCGGAGCCATAGTAATGGCGGCACAGCTGTCCGGAGCTAGCGAGGTGGTCCTCATCGAAGATATCAACCAGTTGCCTTATATCGACAGAGAAAATCTGTTCGAAATGAAGTACTGCCGACCAAGCCTGATAACAAACATCATCCGTGAGTTATCCTGTACGCACCGAAACCCCCTGGACGTCGCATACGCCATTAGCGAGGTCTACCGTAACATCTACTCTGCAAGCGCCATCGTCCACTCCCTCAAAATGGAGAGATTCACTGACGCCAACATACAAACCAAAACCTTATATCTGGCCCATACGCAGGAGGAAAAGAAACTCCTGATGGACCAGGGATACGGAAAAGGTGAAGGGTCAAGCGTCATGACCATCCACGGATCTCAGGGACAGACCTACGGTGACGTTATCATAGTCCAGTCGAAGAATGTGAGGCTCCGTATACACGAAAGTGTTCCTCACGCAGTTGTGGCAATCACTAGACACACTAACACTTGTGTCTATTACACGGGCGATGGTAGCGACGCTATCGGCAGATTCATCGGCCGAGCGGCGGGTGTTTCGGAAAAGACCATCCTAGAGCACAGCCTCAAGACATCTATACATAAACGTGACATCAGAATCGCCGAGGCTGTGCTCTCTCTGATCAAGCTCGAAGTCCAGCGAAGATCTGCTGATGTTCAGTTCAGATAAAAATATAAAATAACGCTAAAATTTATAAAAAATTATATGTCAAAAATGCACGAGCTACTGTGTGCCCGTGGATGTTGTAAACTAAATAAAAAAAATATATATATATACAAAATGTAAATATAAATTTTACTCCAAATAATGAACACAGCTCTTTTTCCAGCTTAATTTCGGATGTTCATTTAATTTAAATAAATGTTGACTGTAAAACTGACAACATACAAAAAGAACTTGATAAATTAATTATATTAGCGTGTTTGGTTAACACGGACCCCGAAACATCGGGTTAGACAAACACAGGGCGCGGGATTATATCGTTACTCTAATTGTCATGGATATTTAGCAAAAACCGACCGCCCCTTGTTTCGTGCTGATGCATTTTGATTAAGGGTTTTCATTAATCCATTTTAGGCTTATCTTATAGATAGTACGAGTATTATACAGTGTATGTGATGAGTACCACATGTTACGTCAAAATGTGTAACAAGATCAAAATCTATTTTACCAAGTGATATGGATTTTTGCAGACACATCTTGGTGGGCTACGACAGTTATCAATTCTAGCGCCAAGCATCGAGGCCCTGTATTGCTATATTCATTTGAAAGAGTGAGGGAATATACAAGTTTATGAGCCGATTTGTCATCGATCTTCTTAAAATAAGTAAATAATAAAAATGTTGACTTATTCTATATTATTTATTAAATTAATATTACACACAAAATATATTTTAACTGATTTATATTTTGTCTCCTATAAATAATATATTCTAATGAAAACATAGATAGCGCAAGTCGTTACGGTCGTCGCTAACTTCATTTCGTAAAAGCGCCTGCTCATTTTCTCGGTTAAGTGAAGATTTTCCATTCAAACATCAGATTTGCAATTAGTAAAATATTCGAAGCGTCTAAAGTAATAGATTATAAGCCATGAAAATATCTTGGAAATAAATCTGTTGGCTAAATATGGAAGCATTTTTTTAACAAATACTTTTTTACTGAATTAGTGCAGATGTGTAAAACTATAGCCTTTTAAGTTTCCTCTTGACTTTAACAGCGGATTTTTAAAAGTGATATGCCCTGGTACCCAATAATACTAATATAATACCACGTCCAGTAGCGAACAGACACTGGCGATGATAAAAAGCCATTTTCAATAAAAATAGCTCAAAATTAAATATAAAAGAAATATATTTTATTCATAAGAGTAAACAAAAATAAAGTAATATATAATATATTGTTATTGTTTTACTTGTATATACTACAGACAAGCTCTAACATTCGCGAATTTTTAAAAAAAACAAAAAGGAATTTTTTTATTACAGCAATTTAATTTAACCTAATAAATTATGTTTTGCTACATTTAAGTAACTAACTTGCCTTACTATATAACTAAGAAATTACTGAAAAAGAATTTCAATAAAAAAATTAATCGAAATAATGCCCAACTCTATATAACGCAATACAAATAACTGAACGGGTTCAACGAGAGCATAAAGTGTCTGACTGACGGTCGACGAAGCTCTCATGAACCACTTCGGAACCATAGTAATGGCGGCATAGCTGTGCGGAGCTAGCGAGGTGGTCCACATCGGAGATATTAATCAGTTACCTTATATCGACAGAGAAAATCTGTTCGAAATGAGGTACTGCCGGCCAAGCCTGACAACACACATCATCCTCGAGTTATCCTGTACGCACCGAAACCCCCTGTACGTCTCATACGCCATTAACGAAGTCTACCGTAGTATCTACTCCGCTAGCCCCATCGTCCACTCCTTCAAAATGGAGAGATTCACCGATGCAAACCATCCGACCAAACCAAAACTCTATATCAGATCCATACGCAGGAAGAATAGGTATCCGAAAAAGGTGAAGGGACAGGCGTCATGACCATCCACGAATCATAGGGATAGATCTACGGTGACGTTATCATAGCCGTCGAAGAATGTGAGGTTCCGTGTTCACGAAAGTGCTCCTCACGTAGTTGAGGCAATCAAAATTAAAATATACTTTATTGAAGTAGGCTTTTACAAGCGCTTTCGAATCGTCGTTTAACAAACTATATTAAGTGAAACTACCACCGTTTCGGAATATAGATTCTACCGAGAAGAATCGCCAACAAACTCACTAGTTACTCTTTTTTTTAATACAGTAATGTTAGTTAAATACAATTATATATGTATGTCATTAGTAGTAGTAATCCTGCCTGGAAGTCAACAAGTATTAACTCCACCCTTTTTTGTCATCTGTATAATCTTGTATTGAATAATATGCCTTCTTTAGACACTTCTATCACTAGACACACTGACACTTGTGTCTATTTCACGGACGATGGTAACGACGCTATCGGCAGATTCAAAGGACCATCCTAGAGCACAGCGTCAAGACATCTATACACAAACGCGACATCAGAGTCGAAGAGGCTTTACTCTCTCTGATCGAACGCTAAGCAGGGTCCGTTGGTTTCCAGTACATTTTAATAGGACTTAAAAGGACAAAAGGTATGTATATGTATAACTTACTTTCCCTATTTATTAAATATTATAATTATACTGGATGAAAAAAAGAGTATATAAGTCAGTGTGGGCCACGACTTCCAAGAAGACGACCAGCTTGAAGTCCAGCGAAGTAAAGTAGAATGTTAAAAAGGGACGGGCAACTGTGAGCCCGTGGATGTTGTTAAATTGAATTAAATATATATATATATATATATATATATATGTAAATAACAGAAAGTAGTTGTCATTTTATTGAGAGATAAAACAAAGTTACTAAAATCATATATTGAAGACAGTGTATTTAGTATCTTTCCGATTATATGAGAAATAATATTCTTTCACGTCGATGTAATAAATATCTTCTACGAAGATATGTAATCGAATATATTGGCATATGTTATCTCGGATGATTAATCAAATGAATAAATTGCTTGAAGCAATTATTATATTTGAATCGATGATGATGTGGCAGAGCAAGTATGGTATCTGTTGTTATATTTATTATTAAATGATATGGACTTCAGTGATAGTCAATAAAAACGATGAAGATAATGTAGCCGTTATACATTTACCCGTCCAAGCGCTTGCATGTCTGCTGGCTTTGCGCAGCTGGTCGCTCGTTATAAAACCAAACGGACAGTAACTCGTAGTTTATTACTGAATCATTGACATTAATGCGTCATCATGATATTGATATTAATTGGGATCGAGCCTTTCTAATCCATGATCTGAAATCTCTTTATATAAAAGTATGATTAAATTGCAAAGAATATCTATTTTAAAAATATACAAAAAAATGTGTCATATGAAATTTGTGCACTTTGCTCACAAGTAGAAAAATGTGACCGGTGTTTTTTTTTTCAACCAAGGTGAGATGTTTTAACCGTATTCAAGCATCTGGAGTGGAACAATGTGGCCATAGATATCAATGGTAAACGACACAACCATTTACGGTTCGCAGATAAGTGAGCCTTAATATCTCACAACGCTCATTTTTCAGACGGGCTCGGACAAAGCCTTACCGCCAAGTAAAACACGTTACGTTGTGTCACAAGACCGTCTGATTACTAAATCTGAAAATCTGATGTCAACAATATTAAGACTTAAAATAGTTAAAATATATTTTCATATTTAGTACCAGCAATAAAGGTTTAAATAAAGCTGACAATATTTGCTTGTCAGGTAGAATTATAATATGCATTTTCTATTTGATCTGTATAAACAAGAACTCCTTTGTTTTCTATTTTTAATATACTATACACTTATCTGTGACAATGCACGGATATACGATCTAAACATAAGAAAAAATATTAAAACCCTTTTAAAATGTTAAAACTTTTTATGAAATTGAATATCGTCATATTTGTGTTCAAATGTTAATCTGAATGTGAACCTACCGGCTTAATAATTTCAAAGATGGCATACATTCAATAGAGGTTTGTAAAATATCCGTGACCGTTTTCGGCATGTTAACCCTCATTCAGGCGCAGATGGTCAAGCGATTGACCGAGTGTAATGGACGAAATCTCACCTAATACTCGAATATTTGCCGGAACAGATGTTGTTTGCGTGACTATTGTGAATTGAAATAAATGTTTGGTTTGGATGTCGAATTAGGTATCGTAGTTATATTTCCCGATAGTGGAGGATAATAACTATCGGCTTATCAGTTATACTACCAAACTATGTTCTTTGTTACTGGAAGCAATTTCAGAAAGCGAGGAATTTTTTGATATTTTATTGTTTAGTAGCTGTGCCCGCGACTTCGTGCGCGTTTGAATTTAATAAAAAATCGCGACTATTATTATTTTACATATCATTCTAAAATAAAAGTAGCCTAAGTTACTCCTTATTACATCAGCTATCTGCCAGTGAAAGACCCTTCAAAATCGGTCCAGCCGTTCCAGAGATTAGCCGGAACAAACAGACAGACAAAAATTGTAAAAAATGTTATTTAGGTATATGTACCATGTATACATACGTATGCATTTAGTAAAACGCGGTTATTTTAATATTCACTCCAACTTTATTATATGTATATATATATATAGAGATGAATAAAGATATTTTGAAAATTATTTTTGCGTTGAGTAAACCATAGCTCCAAGGTGATCCCCAACTAATTTTAAGCAGTGACTAGATACGTTTATATTTGAATAATACATCAGACTATTTTTATAGTAATATAATATTATGGGATTCAAAAAATATTGCTATTTACAATATACTGATTACTGGTACAGAGTCACCAGCCATAAACCCTACACTAACATAGTCTTCTGGCGTACTGGTAAAATATTATATCAAGACAATGACATCAACTTAATCGAAGACAATAAGATTTAGACATAGACAGTTTACTACTTTTTACTAATATAATATAAACCTCTGTCATATTACATATTTTCTTATTACAAATATCAATCAAAAATATGTAACAAACATATATCATGTATATCTAACAGTATAATCATATAAGAAGCATATTTGTATGACTTGTACATTTAGCTATTATTCATAAATATTATAGCTCTATTTACTTACTTTAATCTCCTGTCTTGTCAAAGACAAGAAATAAGTCTTATTTCATTCTAATTTTTTGTTTCACGTATTTTGCACGTAACGGAAAATGCGGATTGCAGTAAGCGCTTTAAATTGACTCCGTCTTGGGACTTGATTCATATAGTGTATTCTGTTTGCACCGATCTCGATATAAGCCTTGACAAACACCCCTGAATTCTCATGTGCTTAATTTATCTTTATCATAATACATCTCGTGCTCGGCGGTATTGGAGCAATGTGCTCTACTAACTAAGTTCCAAGCTTTTTATAAAAAAGAAGAGGAGGATTTTGCCCTGTAAGAAATGCAAATAAATATTACCTTACTTATATTATTTACCTGCGTCAATATTATTACTAATGAAATTAGTTAATTAAGCAAATGAAAATGAAACACGTGTATATAAATGACATCAATCACAGCTAAAGCCTAATTGAATATTTCAAACATAAACGTACACCGGTGGTTTTTGCAGTCACTCATTAATTTATCCACAAAACATTAATACTCTTTATTCATGTAGACAGAGTATTTACAGGTGCAAGGGATATAAAGTAATTATTCCCTTGATGGGCATAGTATTGGTGGTGTAAGAAGTATTTTATACAAGTGGTCGCTCGCGGCTTGGCTCTCGTTTTAGGGGTTGGCGTCAGGAGTTAGGTATAAAAAAGTTCAAGCTTACATAACATAAACATAATCAGCCTGTAAATTTCCCACTGCTGGGCTAAGGCCTCCTCTCCCGTTGAGGAGAAGGTATGGAGCATATTCCACCACGCTGCTCCAATGCGGGTTGGTGGAATACACATGTGGCAGAATTTCGTTGAAATTAGACACATGCAGGTTTCGTCACGATGTTTTTCCTTCACCGCCGAGCACGAGATGAATTATAAACACAAATTAAGCACATGAAAATTCAGTGGTGCCTGCCTGGGTTTGAACCCGAAATCATCGGTTAAGATGCACGCGTTCTAACCACTGGGCCAAATTTCATCAAATTCGGTTAAATGGTTTAGCCGTGAAAGAGCAACAAACTGACAGGCAGATTTACTAAAATTGAAATTAAAAAAAAAAAACAACGAAATATATGGAAACATAAAACTGAACTAAATTGACTATTTGATTGCTTACAATCGAATTCGTTATTTATTAAAAAAGCTTTAAAAATATCGAACCACCCGACCAACAACGTTGACGTACGAGTTGCCAATTATAGATAACATAATATTGACAAAATTAATAATGATCATAAATGTCTAAATATCTAAATAATATATTCTCTATCTGAGAAATCTTATCTTCAAAAATGTCATAAGTACCTTATGGAAAATTCATAAAATTCTTACTGCAATCGTGAGTATATACAGGCATAGTGCCAACCGTGTGTCAACATAATAAAGGCAAGTATACTAACAACGTTGTCTTTTTGTGTTATTTGGCCAACGACACCAGTGCATTGCGCTGCTGCATCTTTAAGAAGCTCCAATGTTTTACAATCGAATTTCAAAAATTTGTTGCTGTTTCGAAATTTAAATAATGGAATGAGGTATTGCAGTAGTTCTTATTTATTAAATAAGATTCTGTAGTTTTAATAACATCCCATACAAAATTAACTAGTGTTTATAGTTCAAAGTGTATGTACGTCGTGCAAAAGATAGTCCTGTGACATTGTCCGAAGCTGACGCTTTTACATCTGATAAGCATAACGAGGACGTTGACGAGGCATTTTAGTAAGAGCTATCGCCCATTACATTATTCGACGATTTCGAAAATGCATTTTTTAAATTACCTGTATTATTTTTATCGCTCTTAATTATTTTATTTTACGTAACTTTAAATTAAATTTAATCTTTTGAAAAAACAATTAATAGTGAGTTGTATACTTGAAAAAGGCATATTTTGATTTGATTCGATTGAGTTATTTGTACAGGGATTTATTTTAAATTTAGATTTTTATAATATATAAATTACACTGCGGAAAAATAGCTCATAATCATCATTTTAATATTCGTTTTAAACTTAGTTTATGCACATCGATATATTTATTATATAGCGTCCAATTTCCATATTGTATATAAATTGACTTGCGTATTGAACATGGTGACTGTTTTCGAATCAATGATCGTGAATTCGATCGCTGCTTAAGAAAAGAGTTTGGGCTGCAGGATTGTTTGTCATAGTCTATTTTGGTCTGTTTATGAGAGTAATGTTGTTAACTTGTGTAAAGTTGAAAATATAGGTGTACAATAATTATATTTGTTGGGTTTGAATATCAAAGGGGTGACTTATTTGGGGTGCGAAAATATGGTAAAGGTAAATAAATAATAATTTTTTTTTATGGCTTAAGCATATTATTTGTAATCCATTTTTATTTAAAAAGGACCGGGCACACATTAGACAAACATAAGGAATATCCGTATGAAACGTTTGAAATATTTTCTTATTACGGTTTATTTTAAAATGTATAGAGATTTTGTCGCTTCAGACGTATTATTCGGTTTTAAATAAACTAAAATATACTTTAAATTCACGAGCTATAAAACCCGAGGCGAATATAAAGTAATGTAAGATGAAACAAACCTCAAAAAGTCGGAAAGAAATTTGATGGAGTCACGTACGGAAACTTTTTCAGTATTTAACAGAGGATAGCGTTTTTAGAATTCACTTCGATTGAATTATATTTTGACCTGTGTCGTTACACGTGATAAGATAAAATGAAGCTTAGACATCTTATACAAGGGTATTTTGGTATATAACTATAAAATTTTAAATTTCGCAATATATTATGTGATCATCCGCCTTTTATGTTATTACAAGTACATAAAATTTGCGCTAGTCACTTACACTAGAAATGTAAAGCAGATGTTTGCGAGAGCATATTGCTTATATATATTCTACCTACTAAAACCTACTCCAAAATGACTGCGTTGTGGAAGACGCGGCGGCGTCTTTTGGTTTAAGTTTTAAGTATCCTATACAAAATGTAAGATACTTAAAACTTAGTTATATATAAAAATTCGGTAGATTTTTCAGGTTGGCATTTATATATAAATAAAGGAGACGTTATAAGGTCTCCTTATGGTTTAGTATTGATTAAAAGTATAATCTCGATTGCCGATTTTTTCTTAAGATGCTAATGTATATGAGCAGTGGTAATCACTTAGGTGGCCCATTTGACCGTCCGAATATGCCATAAAAAACAATCTATGTTAAGAATTACCACCATAGAGAGAATCATGAGGTAGAGAGGTCATCAGGAGGTTAACATCATTTTTTAAATATTTTATGGGTAATGGTTTTGACATACAGGAGAAATAAAATCTTATTTTAAATGCGAAGCAGAAACAACAAACAACACAGAAAGATTATGCTAGAAGAATTTATATTCTTTATTTCTTTTCATGTTAATCATTTATTTATATAAAAATGTTTTCCAATCGTATTGTAGGGGGTTATTGTTATTAAATACAACGTGCAATTTGATTGCCAGCGAAACAAACCTCTTGGCAATTAATTCGTTACAATAAATTTATAATCTTATCGCTTGCAAAACAAATGTAAAAGTTAACAACCCCTTTATTTTGCACGTAATAAAGTTTTACGATACGGCATTTACTTAAAGCGCAAGTTGACCCTTCTGCCGTACGACCCCGGTCACAAAAGTTTATAATTTAATTATAACACCCCGAGGACTCGTTATCTTTCTACTAGGAAACTGTAGGTTTCTATATATCTGTCTTCGTATAGTATTAGGTATTCTTAGTCTTAATCTAAGTAAAAATAGGTAGTATGGTGGTTGTAATTTTTTTATGTCTTTTATATGAGTTTGAGTTGTATGGAATTTTGTAAGAACACGCTGTAGACATTGGTCTGAATAAATATTAAATTTCACAATTTATAACATTTCCACTTTAAGGAGATACAGCGCTTTCCCACCGTAATATAACGAGAGAAATATTACCTTATAAGAATTTGTATTTGCTATACATAAACAGCTGAAACGTATTTGTTAAATTCTAAAATTAAAGCGAATAAGACAATTATTATACAACATCAAATCTATGGAACCTGTATCTGTGTAGTATGTATAGAGTAATGAGAACAGAGAGAGAGCAAGCCCTTAAAGAATAAATTAAACATTTAATTAAATAGTTCATCTCGTACTGGTCATGAAAAATTTCGTGAGGAAATCTGGATAAGTTGAATGAAAAATCTGAGACAAGTATGTAGACTTTTGAGCAAAACTCGCTTCGCTTTTATGATGTACAATGGCAAAATTATCATATATTACGAGATTTTTTTCTTAACATATCGTGTTAATTTTCAATATTTAAATTCAAAATTGTAATTCCTGAGTATTATGTTTGCTAACTCATTTGTTGTTTTAAAATTTTAATTTGTTGGTTGCTTATTGTAGAAAAACAAAATAAAAGAAATATATAATGTGCAATTAAATTATAAAACGCGGAGGGCGTAACTGTGACGTAATTCTAATTAATTCAAACAGCATTATATTCAGGAATATTTGTTTATTGTGATAATTAAGTATCTCGTAACCTGTCTTATTACTCCGTAGACACTAATGACGGAACTTGAGCGCATTTCAGAATAGGGTCAAACCGCAGGTCGTCATTGCACTACTAAGTTGCCCCCTTCGCAATGCAGGCTCTCCAACTATATATTTGCCAAACATGTGCGGATAATTGTGTCACATATGAGAATATACTCATGACCTAGAGATAAATAGAAAATAATAATTGTTACATAGAAATGTGTGTTATACAAAAAACTATTTAAAACATGGAAAAATATTTAATATATCCGTGCCTGTTGTCTTTGCCTTTTATTGCCATTTTGTTTTTGACTTCTTGATTTATATTTTAAAAAAATATAGACGCCCTCGGATACTCAACAAATCACTATAAACCATTTTTTGTTTCGCTTCTACAGGTTCATAAAAGACCATTGGCGAGTGTTTATAGCACTACCCAAATGGCAACATTTACTCTCAACTCGACCAAGCAGCTGGGCCCGGAGGGGAGTGGGTACTTTATTATACACAGTTTCAGCGCATCTTCGCTACATATGCATTATCACAAACTAAATTTCTAAAGCAACATCCCCAGCTACGTTTAACAGGATGCTGCTGGAAGTTGTGACAATATGCATTAGAAGATCATATCGTTAGTGTGGTCGACTCGTGTATACAAAGCGCCTAATGGAAAACTTCGACTTACGTTTAATGGTTAAGATGTTGCTATTATAGAGAGTTCAGGCGCTTGAATAGGGTTAAATGATAAAATATTAATCGCTTGGAAGCAGTTACCGCTTATGTTATTGATGAGGCTAATATTTTAAACAAAATTGTAATTAAGTATTTTTTAGTACTATTCATTTTTAATTGAATTTATAATGTTAAAATTAAAATTATTTGAATTGTATTTCAAAATATTAAATAAGATTGCATAGCTTTCGTAATATAATTCATAAATGAAATGTAATAAAATTATTCTTTCTTCAAGCGCAATATTTAATTTTATGGAGTGGAAAAAGCGAGGGGTTCCACAAGGGACAATAGTATGATTTGTTATGGAGACAGATATCATCTTCGTAGAAAAATTTCCATCTATGAAACAGTAAGGAAAATATTTTTCTTCCCTTTGTAGGTTCTTCATTTCATTTCATGTAACGGCGCTTTTATTAACCTTATTTATTGCTTTTTTTTTGGGGAAGATTATCTACTTTGCATAATGTCTACAACATTTTAGCTGTTTCTTTATTATTTTATTCTTATTAGATATTATTAAGCTAAAGTTCAAGTATTATGTTGTACATCGCTCATAAAAAATATTACTCATTATTTTATTTCTAACTTAGTCCATTTTTATAACTGCAATAGTTAAGCTAGTTGTAAAAAGTAATAGAAATAACGTGGTTATAATCATTTACAAAAACCATATTAGTATTTATTTAGTTAAAATGAAACTGTCGGCCGATGCTGTCTGCCATGTATTGGTTTATAATCAAAACTTTCTCTGAAACGTGCTGCGTCTTGTTGTATAAGTTTTATTAGTAATTTATTTCATGTCCAATATGTGTTATATTATGGTATTATATATGATGGATTAAATAAGGTTCAATAAGGGATGAACCTTATAAGGAAATCGTTTCTAGGTACATCATTTAATTATTATTATTCGATATCATTTCTGCAGAAAAATAACGTTACAAATCCTTTAAGTTATTTTATATAGCTTTTATTTATCAGTTTTTTTTCTAAAAATATTAGTATGTTTCCGTTTTTTTTATTGTAGACAGCATTTCACTAATATGCATGTAAATTGAAAGTAGTTAAAACCTTCTTAAGTTTGTTTTTCTGTTTGGTGTTAATTAAAATAAGATATTTAGTTGAATTAAATTTCAGTTTGGAGTGAACATGTTACATTTTTCGAAAGTAAATTATTGGGTCGTTATTTCACTTAGAAAAATACTTATAACATATATATTCATAAAAAATATACACATATTTTATGCATATTAATTAACGTATGTTCAAACAACAAATAAATTATTTTGTTTTATGAATGTTATTAATATTCAATGTAGAGTTTTATATTGCATTAATATATAATAAATGTAATTAAAAATAACTCATTTTATGAACCGTAATATCGTTGAAATTTATATAATTATGCTGACGTCGAATATTTCGTTAACATTTTCATAACTCGAATCATATTCTAAAATAATATGTTATAAAATTAGTTGTTATGACAGTTTGACCATACATCGAACAAAAACCGCTCTCTAGATATACGTACAGTATTGTTTCAATTTATATGTATATTGAATAGTATTTTATTTATAGAACTAACATTTCGTGTTCAAAAAGTTGTACTAAAATGGTACTGTTTATTTTAAAGCATGTTTACTCGCCTCGAACGCGAAACAGCCTCGTAGTGCACTATAAAATAAAAAACACAAGAGGGAATTCCAATGAACAATTCTGACATAGTAATAAGACTTTTATAAAGTAATAAAAATATAGCTGACTATATAGTAAAAAGTAAACGATTATTAAAATATTTTATTATTAAAACTTAAACAATCTATCCTATCTATACTATATTATATATTTATATATAATATTATAAACGTTAAAGTAACTCTATATGTCTGTCTGTCTGTTGCTCTTTCACGGCCAAACCAATGAACCGAATTTGATGAAATTTAATATGTAGCAAACTTGAACTTCAAGGAAGGACATAGGCTACGTTTTTTGCCTAACACATGACAACCAACCCCTAAAACGCGAACGAAGCCGCGGGCGACAACTAGCAATATATAAATTGTAATAAATAAGAACAGAAGTGAACATTAATGATACAAATATATATATTCTTGTTATTATTATAATATATGGCAGCATAGTCGTTCCATATATGATCATGACGGCATAAAGAGAGCGTGACGTCGTTTGCCTTCACGGCATACGAGTCTGTTTTACCCTAAAGGCGCGCCAAAAGATATTTCACGTCAAAAATCGTGGATTATATTATTTGTTATTATGTATTTTATTATTTGCATCTGTGCCTTTAATTAAATGTTTTTGTTTTTTTTATAATATAGATTAGCAGACGAGGAAATGCCTGATGGTAAGCGGTCACGACTGCCTATTAGTGCTGATGGAAATATTATGTATACCTTACATCACCAATGTGTCATCAACGTTGGGAACTAAGATGTTATATCCCTTGTACCTGTAGTTACACTGGCTCACTAACCCTTCAAACTGGAACACAATAATACTAAGTATTGCTGCTTGGCGGTAGGATATATGCTGAGTGGGTGGTACCTAATCAGATGGGCTTGCACAACACCCTACCACCACAAATAAATAATATTAATAGTATTTTTTTTTTGTTTTGTTCGAGTCTTCAGTTTGATCTTAGTTATATTTCTATTTTAAACTAATTTGTATTAATATTATACTTTACTAACGTGGTATATATGTGGATTCTGTGCCAGATATGAATAAGCTTTGAAAAATTGAATGGAGTCTAAACTCCGCTGCATTTGATGTTCATCGCAATATTTATCACTATAAAACTTAATAAAAATAAAATAAAGAAAATTAATAGCCAGTCAATTTTTCAATGCCTTACATCGGCTTATCCTTGAGGTAAATACTTGGACTTATTCCGCCACCCTGCTCCATTGTTGGTGTTGGCTGAATTTTAATCCGACTTAGGAAGTTTCCCTAGCACAGTTTTCTTAGCTCACAACAAGATGAATTTTGAACACAAGCATATGAAAATTCAATTATGCTTTGGGTTAGAACCTGTGATTTCGTTTAAGATTTGGTTAAAATGTTCTAGTCGCTAGCTTTTAGCCCATCTAAACTTATTAAATATTAAATATTTAAATATATATCACATAAATAAATAGTAAAAATAGATTTTATCATATAATTTTACCAATCGAAATGTGACAGGAAGAACATAACAGTAGAATTATTTTCATACCCCGAATTTGCATATTTTCTTTGTGAATAAAAAATAAATAGAACGTACACGAGTCGGGACACAAATTTAAAAATCCCATGTATACCTAAAAGGTCAGAGTGAGGTATCTGTCAGTAATAGAGTACCTATTTATTTAGGGAGGTGAGGGCTGGGGCCCTCTGTCCCAAGAGTAACCCCGATGTCCTTTGTTTTTGTAAATATATCCTTACGTATGTGGCCGGATACAATGTCCATCTTTATGATAACGACTTTTAGTAATGAGATCTCTTTTTTTTTGTGTCATTTATTTATTTTGTATTTTATAATTACGGAACCATGTCACTCAACTTCTTCAAATAATTTTGGTTATTAAACGACTTAACTGATGGAAATTATCTCGTAAAATAGACGTTAAAAAGCTTTCCTAAAAAAATAATTACTCAATAAAATGGGTTTAATTTTCGATGCTTGTTAAATAAATATAAAAAAAGGATGAAATTTCTTAAAAGCAGGTTGATTTAAATAATTAAACAAAAGAGGTAGTTTTTTTTGAAAAGCAATTTTATTTCATCGTGTATAAAATAAAAATGTAATGATTATTTTATATGGAAACAAAAATAACTATACTAAGATCTCTCCAAGAAAGTTTTATATAGTTTGCTTTCTCGATCGAAGACGCCACTACAAAGATTTTCAAATAAACATAACCAAGGTGAATGACCCCGCCCGGGACAGCTGATGTTCTTGACAACACAGGGTTCTCCTTTCATACCCTTGGAGGGGACGATATAGTACAGGTGAGTTTATATCATTTGGGGGATACAACCAAATCATGCAGTCTAAACAATTGTGATACATATAAATATAAACTAAGTTCTTATAATTAGTGGCTAATCAAGATCTTACTTGAGATTTAATTTATATATATATGCCTTCTAAAAATGTTATTTAAAATGATCTATCATTTAATTTGACATTCATAAGATTCTCGACGGTCATTGTCGTAATGGGTCAGTAGTAAAATTAAAATCTTAACTGAAGAATGCGGGTTCAAACCCGGATAAGCCGTTTATTATTCATCTTGTACTCGATGAAAGAAATAATCGTAGGGAAACCTACATATGTTGAATAAAATTCAGTTAAATGTAACCATATGTCTTCTTCAAAGCATTGCGATATTTATGTTTACTGGCAATTGCTGTACTTTTTTACTTTTTACGTTTAATAAATTAAGATGAAAAATATAAACATATCAATATTTGTCATGAGGAAGTTTAATTCCTACGATGATACATCTAGTTTCAATAATACGACAACAAAAAGGAGATAAAATAATAATGACAATAGTACAAAGAGTATTTACCGACTTATTTTGTTTTATATTTCAATTTTATTTTACGTCCATCCAGGGTTTCTTGAAACGGTTGCTAAGGGAATAATAAAGCTCAGGCTTACACCGCAAAACGTGTTCACAAACCCGACTTTGACTCATAAAGTATTCACAGTGGATTTTTGAAGCAAGATACATTCGTTTGTCGTATTTTATATCCGTTGAAAGTAATGATATTATTTTGGTTCCTTCCTTACTTGATTTTTTTCTTGAAGTTATTTTGCTGTGTGCATTTACGTTCATTTCGTTGTACTGAATTAATGAATAATAGTAATAATTACGTGATAGATTTACAGACAGACACCATTTGAATAATCTATTTGTGTGTATCATCCTATATGTAAGTATTTTCTAATGACGACCCCAAACAGATTTTAGAAGCTTTTGTATTGATATTTTACAAATTGATTCAATTCCGATAAAAATATATTTTTATGGTTAACCTAACCAGATCATATAACTAGGATTGGCTATAGACAATGGAACTCCATAGCAATCAACATCAACAGCATAGATACGAAATATTGTGTATAAAACCTTTTTTTAATTTTTTCTACTATTAATGTACTTATTATCGATATTATTTGGTACCTAGTTATGTAATGAAAAACTAAAATGTGGGGTGAAAACAGTAATATTATGTATTCATTATTTTAATTGGATTACTGTTTAATAAATAAATAAAGTTGTTTCATTTGAAGTATATTCATATTTCGAAGTGAAAAACTGAAATAATAAAATTGCAGAGCAATTAAAATTCTATCTATCCATTTAACGACAAAACTTCTGTACCGTTCGCTAACTATAAAAAGATTTAACAAATAAAACAGCTATCGTAATTCTTAAAAGTTAAAGTATAAATCCCGCAGTGTTCAGCCTTGCGTAAAATCGGAAATGGCGGACATCCCGCAACCGCCCTAAATCGTTTGCCACTAAATCAGCCACACTATAAAACTCGTATTGCGATAAAACAATAAATATTCCTTATGCATTTTATTGTGTTCTGTTCACAAATCTTATAAGCAATTTCGCGCGTTGCGCCTTCATGTCGTTACGAATTGTTATACGTCTAACGCAACAGTGTTTCTCGTTAGATACAATCGTGTATATTTCATCAATATTGACTATCTATCTGTCCCTTTTAGCATCTATTTTTATAATTTTCACCTTTGATTATTTATGTCTACATAGACTGTCGAAACGTTGAACCAAATAGTGGTCAACTCTTGGCCAATAGGTACATGCAGATTAGTAAAGTAGTATAATGTTTGTTTCGTAGCTGTCACGCACACAAAGACAATAAAGTTGGTTTGTTTGAGTTCTTTTGTGTGCGTAACTCTATAACTGATCTAAGATTTTCACCTATGCTGTTTACTATACGATCTTAAAATGAAGCTGTCAGTAATGTGCAGTTGTATGGATGATACATTTTCACTTAATTAGGTATAATCGTTTTAAGAATATTTTTATTTACATTTAACGAATCAAAACAAAATATTTTTCTATGTTATAACCAATCTTAATTAACTTCTGGCCGGCAAACTTAGATCGAGCATATTATACGAGTTCATTGAAGCTGTATAACTCATGAAAGCAACTGAGTTTTTTATTGCATAATAGAGTAATGAAAGGGATGATTAATTTTGCGATAAATTATTATCTATATATTGTAATAATTTCTTATAATTTTTTTACAACATTACTTAGCAGATATATTATAAAAAAAAAAAACATTTCGATATATCTAGTTTCGATTCATAATAGTTTACGGAAATGTTCTATTTATTTCGTTTTAAATTGTCAGAATCTGTTAAATGTATCGTTGTTTCGTGAATAATTTCAAACTGTCATTATAAGATAACCTAGATATCTCAGTGGACAAGACGATTGCGGGTTCAAATCCGGGCGTAATTTGTGCTTATGATTCAATTCGTGCTCGACGGTGAAGGAAAACCTTGTGGGAAAACATGCATGAGGCAGACGTAAATACGTCACATGTGTATCTCCAAGCCGCATTGAATAATTACCAAATTTTCGCCTCAAATGAATAGAAGGTCTTAACCCAGCAGTGGGATTACAGGCTGTTATATATAGTATTTTCTTCTTATATACGTCTTAGTATTGCCTGCTTTTTTCTGTATATATGTATATCTGTTTGCTTTTTAAATTAATTCTTTTTAATAAACTTAGCTTTAAAATAAATGTATAATTACAGATTTAAAAAGAAGATAAATTCTATTTTAACTATATTAATATATGATTTATGAATATATAGATTATTCTGAAGGAATTTGTTTAATCCATAAAACAATATAAAATTGGCATATTAATGGAGTCATTTATATACTCTGTTAGTATTTAAAAAGTATAATCTGTATTATACATATATTATTTAAAATAGGAACTAATTTGATTAAGACGTTAACGTATTACAATGATATGTTTCGAAATATAAATAATTAATATTAATATTATATACTAATTTGGTAGTTTTTTTACGACAGACCTTTTTATTCCAACGAGTACAAAATCAACATTATTTCCATTCCGTGCAGGAAATATTCTACATGTATCTAAATTTTGTAAAGTTCTAAATCGAATAAAAATTCGTAGTAACTCAATAGAAACTTGCCACAGACACGTTATTGTCACAACACTTATTTACAATGTACACGATTTTCGTTGACACCCGAGTTCTCCCTCGCCACGTCGGTGTGGAGGCTTTTCAAATTTGCAGGATATCAATATTCTGCGCCCGTAGCGACGGGGGCATGCGTTGCCAGCATTTCATTATCGCGTACATTTATATACATTTTAGTTTTAAAATACGTTTTTATAGCTTTTATTGCTTACGACATAAGAACCATTAGATTTAAAACTCCTGACATGATAATGGTGTAACTGAGCCAGCGATATTTATCAATAATAATAATGAGATCGTTTCTGAAATCCGATACACAATAACTGACGAATAGATTCGTCATATTATAACAAGCAAACATTTGAATTACTTATCAAACCAATTTATAGATTTACTTCATATATCATTGATATTATATACCTACTGACATTCTTTTCACGTATTTTAAACTCTTTAACAGGTTTATTTACGTTATCAATAAATACATTAAAAAAGATCCAATAGTTGTTATATTTTCTAACTTTTTTATTAAATATCTTATATATGTGATTATAGGATTGGAGTTTACGCATTGTGTAGTAATTATATTTTATTTAATTACTATACCGAGTATATATTGTATTGTTATTAATTTATGATTAAAATAATAAGAATCTACGGTCGATATATTTTTGAATTTCGAAGTAAAAATAGGCCACTGATATCATAATTTTCTGAATTTTTTTTTTCTATAAAATAAGGCACTTAGATCTGCGCCTATTCAGACAGAACGAAAACAACAAATAAAATAGGGTAAAAGGCTAATCGTTCCCTTCAGTTTATGAAAGAACAGCTTACGTACATACAGAATGTAATTCCTTTCACGTTTCGAGTTTTATTGGAATTAAACCTTCCGAACCCTTTGTCTCGACATTTTGCCAGCATTACCGGGATTATTGTCTTTCGATGGGTTTTAAAATCGCTAACTTTAAATATTATATTTATCATAATAATCCCTGATTATGTATTTTGTTCATTATTTTACAGGTTTTGAAATAAGGTTAATATATAGACTTTCTTTCGGTAGTTGCTCTCAGGTTTATTTATGAATTTTTAGGTTTTCGACAGTCAATCTTTATCACACTTCCTTAAGTGTGATAAAAAAAAATCGATTCATCATGAACCCTCTCGGCCTTTTACGGTGACATTGAAAATCAGTGTTGGCTTTCCAAACTCAACGTGTAAGCTGAATAGTACATCGATTTGGGATACAACTCAGTTCGTCAACTTTACTGCATACATACTGTAACAAACAGCACATCGCAGTATACCTAAATATATTTTATCGTCGTATTTTTTAGCATAAAAAGAAATATATTTTTTTTGCAATTCATGCACTCAGACATTCTCAGTGGCTAGAACGCGTAAATATCAACCGAATTTCGGGTACGTCGGATAAAATTGTGACACATGTATATTGCTTGCATTTTAGTAGTTTAATAGCATCAGCTCCAAACATTCTGCTCAATAGAAGGGAAGGCTTTTCATTACAAACGTTCCATAAAGATATGATATTCTTTCAATGAAACGAAACTGTTGGATTCATCTTGACTCGTTATTTTCATGAGCAATATTGAGAAAAATATAGAGTACATAAACGAAATAATCGTCTTGAACGTTCTTGTTTGTTAACGCGTCACACTGAAATAACTGGACGGCTTAAAATGAATTTCAACATGGTAAATATATAGGAGTTCCCAACGGGTATTAAATAAATAATCAGGTTTAAAAAAAAAAAAAAACACGAACAGTATACTCTATCCGATATTTGTTGTTGCTCGTCGAATTAAATTAAGCACAGCAAAGTGAGCAAAAAACTGTTATTTTATATAGCAAACAACGCAAAAAACATTAGATTAGACAGGCAATAGAACCACCGTCCTAGGTACAATACAGGAAAATCTGTAGGACAGCGTGTTGTATAATTTGTCTTTTTTCTTGACTACCTTGTTGGTCTAGTGGCTAAAAAGGCCACAGTTCTCAAGGTCTTGGGTTTAAACACTAAGTCAGGCAGATAAATAGATATTGGATTTTTTACAACAAATATACGTCCAGTCTTACCACTCCCGGAAGTACGTAAAGTCTTTGGTGATGCACGTAAACTATTTACAGCTGTTTCGGATTTGCCATCCCATAGGATTATGCGTGTGAGAGAGAGAGAGAGTGCACTTGTGTCTGCCGCACGCACCTGTGAACGGTGTCCTGTGTAGTTGATTGGTCTTTTGAGATTGGCCTCCGTGCCCGAAATCGGCAAGGAGGACATCATCATTACTACCATTTTATATATTTATCTTTGTATTAGACGATTTTATATAAGTTTTCCTCAAACTTTCAATAATAATTAAAATTGAATTTTTGGCCGAAACTGGTTTAATAATAAAATAGCCTTTATTTTCGAATAAAATTGTTATATCTTGTGTTTATTTTTATTCCATTGTTTTAGATAAAATAAAAGATATATTTAATGGACGAAATGCGAAGTACCCATAAAATTCATAGCACTCGTAAACTATTGGGGTCCTTATGATTCATCTCCCGTGTTTGCCTATACTCTCGAACTTGGAAAAAAGTACTATTAAGAAGAGAAGTGCTTAAATGCAATCAAGTCAAATAACATTGTAAAAACTCCACTTAAGAAAGAGTGTGTATGAATACTATCTGGAAAACTATATAAAAACCTATTTAATCACATAAGAATTTAATCTGATTGAGATGTAGGTAAAGATAGACGGATAAACTTATATTGATATAGTTTTGTAAACTGCACATATAGAATAATTACAGAAGTACTTAATATTTAAATATTCTCTGTTTATGAGGAATAAAAATGAATTTAATGAAATCATTATATTATTATTTTTTTGGGATATATAATTCCTTGTGTTCACTTTATTTTAATTGAAATTCTTCTAAAGAGTAGGTTTTATTTTTTGTCAAGCTTCAATAGTTGAAATCGTGGTCGTATGATGATTTTATCAAAGAAACTAAATTACATAAAATATTATTTATTAATTTTCTGCCAATTAAGGTATTATCTGAAATTTCAGTTCGACATTAAGTTATAAGTTGAATTTAAATATTTAACATTCGACTGTATTCTATTTGGTAATGGTATTTTCCTGACCACTTTCAGTAACGAAGGTTATTCTGAAGGGAGACTGGCTACATATCTGTACAAACACAACTGCATTTCTTCACTCTCATAATCCGATAACAAGCCAAATCTGATACAACCAGATAAACTCTCAGCGCTGGACCAAAAGCTTTACTTGGTTTCCAAGGTATGGAAGTATAATCAACAGGCTGAAACAGGAAATTTGTCGACTGAAAAACTTAATAGACCACTGAATACAGAACATCGGTGTTCGACGCCTTATAAGCAATCAGACAATTAAATTATTAATATTTGAATAATTCAATACAAATATTCATATAGGTATATGAACATAATTTTTAAGTAAAAGCAAATATATTGAAAGAAATAAAATATCAAAGTATCAATTTATTCTGTATATTGAAAATCATACTCATTTGAGCTGTCTCCAATCTGCGATGTCAGCTCGGTTGACTTCTTCGGTCGTTTTTTGAGGCTGGCTGTAACAAACGTATAGTGATTATTTTTTCTTACATGTTTTTATTCTTGCAGATATATATCTACTTAAAATAAAAATTTCAAGACTCGATTTCATGTTAATTTAAAAATGCTTTTTTTTTAACGTACATATAAATCTGCCTACATTTAGAGAAAGGTCTAGAAAATAAATTGAGTTTAGGCATGATTAGAAACTGAGCTCACTGGCAAAAACGAACAAGGAGACCCGACCCCAACCAACCGAACTGGGAAGGGTTTCGTTCCGTTTTGGAAAAAAATTGTGGTCATAAATATTTTTATGATCAATGGTTATACCTTTCCATTCTATTATTTTATTTAATGACACAAAAAGCATTATGTACGCAACAGTACCGAATGTCCGAAACCACGTAGTGTGAGTAGTCGCGTCTAAGTAAATTTGGTCATCTCGCCCAATCTTCGTTTACGAGGGGCAAACCCCTATGAGCTATCGAAATTTGAAGGCACTAACCGTGAATCAGTCTTGTAAGGACTCTTTATTTAATTTATCCAACACCTTATTATTATTTTTACTCACGAACTAATTTGATAACTATGTTTGTATTTACACTAGATTTATTTTTGCAATAAAGTCTTTGCATGGAGTATGATATAACTATTATACTAAATAATTTTCTTTTACTAAGCTCAATTTTTGATATGGGTAGGCGAATGAGCCAATGGGCCACATAATGGAAAGTGATTACCACTACCCATAGAAGAACTACTAATCTTACATCGTCTATGCACCATCAACCTTACAAAACAAGATGTTACGTCCTATTGTGCCGGTTGTTACCTAACCCTCTAAAACGAAACACAACAATACACATATTGGCAGTAGAATATCTGAGGAGTAGGTGGTAGCTACCCAGGTGGGCTTGCACAAAGCCCTTTTTTTGTTTTACGAGGAGGAACTGCATTTAAGCATGCCGCCCGGTCGGGGACCGGGACAGGTATGTGGGACTCAACCGGGGCCTAATGCTCCGTGCCAGGGCCTAATGCCCTGTCCTACCCACTAAAATCATCCTCGGGTTTACACCATGCCGCCGAGTGGTGAGGCAACGGGATCGCCAATGGCATGCAACCGCGGCCCCACCAGCGGCAACCGCCGTAAGGCGGCTGAATACGTTCCATGTATTAATTCATATAGTTTCATATTCTAATAATTTATACATTATTACATTTAATATATCTACATGAATATGATGTTCATTTTATATATAGATATTCTTATTTACGCTCCGTGTTTTTTGATAGAGTCATCGTCATGTTTTACGTGGGTTAAGATTTAAGCAACGCAACCTTCAGTTTTATTAAATGTCTCAAACCACATATTTTCTCTGTTTCGTGTTTTGATGCTTAGATTTTATCTTACGCTTAACGCGTTGCGTCCTCGCAGGGTTATATATTTGTGTAATAAATACACTTATTTTTTTTACGAATTTACCACTATACGCACAATCGAGTACCGTTTTAAATAAAATTCACTGCATCAGTATATTATAATCACTAATTAATTAGATTTTATAGTTGAATGTATTTTATTTAGTGACAACCCTTATTAAGTGCCAATTATAGTGAAACTCCATTTCTTGTTTCAATGTTGATTTATTCAATTTCATCTCGACGTGACCGTCTCCGACAAATGTCAAGGAATTTCCCGAACATTTACAGTCATAACTTAAGAAGGTATTTTAAAAAATTGGAAGTTATTTTAAATGTAAATGTCATTTTAGTGTAATTATTATTTTGTTTTTAAAATTATTAATATAACTAAATAGTTAATCGATTAAAGAGTATTACTTCCAATTCGATAAAACTATTTCTGTATAACATAAAATATGATTTTTATGATATAAAATATTGTGTTAGGTGTAAGGAATGGTTAATATTTCTTACAGCGCCATTGTCTATGGTCAGTGATGACCACTTACCATCATTTGGCCTAACTGCTAATCCATCGGTCCATGGTCACTTGTCTATGTTATAAAAAAAAACCTGATATACGATGTTCTATTTAGATATTCCCACTTTTAATTTAAGCTTTGAGTTATCGCAAAAAAAAATGTATATATATGTACTTATAAAATTGCACTTTCAAAATCGCACTTGGTTGTACTTAAAAGCGCAACCAATACAACATTTTAAGTACGTTATTTTACATTAATTGCATCAAAGCAGGAAGCTGATACAGCGTGATACAGCAAGGGTTAGAGATAAAGCTTGTGGCACGTATCACCTCTTACGAGATCTCCATCATTTTGAGATCACTTGAAATCGCACGTGTCAATTTAATTTTGTAACAGCTATTGTCGTTTCGATGGTTTCGAAAATGTCCCGAAAATGTCATTCATGTGTCTTCGTTTGTTAGAACTTATGCCTGAGCCTAATTGATAGCTCTGTCATTATGTAAATTGATACGCAAATTGTTGTAAGACTTGGAATAATATAAAAGTGTGGAAATTCCTATACTGTGTTTACTTTAGTTAATGAATGAATCAAAGATAAGCAACGACATTTGTTTTGGCATTTTGCTGCAGCGATATTTGTAAATACACTTCCGATATAATTTTCATAATCTCTATTAGAATGTATATTTGTTACTCAAACACGCTGTCATGGCCGATTTCATAATGTCTAGTTAACAAAACAAAAGACAGTATTATACAAAAATAGGCTCAAAGAGCTTCATATAAAACAAAACATTTCAGATGTTTAACATAACAGCTAAAAGAAGCAGGCTGAATTCATTGAAACAAAAACTGGATTTACTATTTGTTCGTTAAAATATTTATTGCCATTTTATGAAAACTAAACATTTGCCTCTTCTAGTCCTATTGCTTGAAATAGGTGCTATTATTATATCCACGTCACAGGTTTTGTATATTCTTCTTTAAAAATTATGATATTAAGACAATTGCTGCTTTCCAACTGTTCGTGATTAGACTTGAATAAAGAAACTGCAAAACGATTATTGAGTCTGAACTGAATAATAGAAAATAATTTAAATATGGTAAAATGCTCAATAAAATATGGTTGTTTTTACTCGTTGATCATCTAAAAATTATACACTTGCAATGTCGCTATACATGTATAATTGATACAATACAAAAAATATATAAAAATAAATATTAGCATTTCGTATAATTTATTTTAGTAATAATAAAATTAAACTACTTGATTTTTAATTCTAACAAATTTGTTTTTTTTTTCCTCACTTTTAATCATTATTGCAGATTACTTATAAAGATGCAGATTACTAATAAACTTGAAAATTTGTCTTTTAGTTTTGTCACATGTGAGATGTTCGCGATAACAAATAGTACTATCTACTGGGATTCAAAGTGAAATGGGAACAGCAAACAGCGGTCCAAAATGACCCATTAGCATTTATGGTAATGCACAAAATTGCTTATGTTTTACAAATAGTTTGAAGTGTCTGGCGTAACACATTTTTACACTGAATATAATTTGCCTTTTTTCATATTGTGTTTATGACTATTTGGTGTCCTGATTTTTATCTATTATTTATTTACATATATAGTAATAATAATAAAATAAAGTCATAAAAATAAATTACAATACAAATTGAAATGGTTTTATTCCCCCAATATGCCTAATGATTTAGATCAAGTACTACCGATTGTGCGGGTAGATCTGTTCTTGACTTCGCTTTAGCTTATGATATGATACAATATACTTATGATACAACCTCAACAACGCGAATGCCGAATGTGAAGGATCATCCTTCCCTGTTGGATCTTTTGCTGATTCCTCATTCGGTTGGATACCAGGTTACCGTCGATCACACCCTGGGATCGTCGGACCACTGACTAGTCCAGAAGACAGAGCCGTTTGCGCAACCCTCACGGCCATATTTTGTGGACTGCCGGATGGACGAGTTTGGAACTAAAGATCAGCGGATTAGGATGGTATGCCATCCTTCTTTGTATCTCAATTTGTATTTTACGGCGGATGATCCAGATATTGTTGCTGGTTCTGTCGACGTTGTGGTGCTTCAGGATATAGAACTGTTCATTCCTTATTCTACAGTATCCATCAGTGGCAAGTTCTAGCCTTGATTTCGTCGCTTCTGTAAAACTGCCTTACTCCGAAAGCGGGAACGCTACCAAGCCTAGGCTAACGCATACGGAAATTATACAAATGGATCACCAGTTTTTTGGCGATCGGTGCATCAACCGACCGACCGTCTTAATAATTCTCAGGAACACGTTAACGAAAAGCGGAACAAACTTGTGTCTGAAATCGAATCTTCGTTACACCAAGTCTCGTACTGGGGCCAGCTAAACCTAGCCCAATTCAACCCCAAAAAGACACAAGTTTACGCGTTAACCACTAAAAAGTCACCATTTGTCGTATCTCCACGATTTGAGAACATTTCCATTGCTACCAGAGCTAGTATTGGAACACTCGGCGTTGGTGTTTCAAGTCTCGTTCAGTTCCGCGGTCAATTGGAAGGTAAAGCCTAATTGGCATATAAAAAGCTTGGTGTGCTCAGCAAGGCAAGACAGTATTTTTCGTCGGTACATCGCCTAGAATCGGCCTCAAATGGAGTACTGCTCTCACCTCTTTACGGGAGCTTTTCAGTACCACCTTCTTCCAATTGACCGTATTCAAGGCAGAGCCGCTCGAATTATCTACGATCAAGCCCTTTCCGACCTGCTTAATCCTTTAGCTTTGCTTCGAAATGTTGAATAACTCTTCATCTTCTACCGCATTTTTCACGGAGAATGTAATCGGAATTGTTTGGATTAATTCCGGGCTGTTAAATTTCACCTTCGCACATCGTGTCAGAATTCAAAGTTTTATCCGCACCACCAGGATGCTGGATGTCCAGTTATTTATGGAGATGGTAAAGATACAATTAAAAATAAATCTAAAAAAATTAACAAATTCTTAAAATGCGGCCAATAAACTTGACAGGAGTTAGATTTTTGTCATTGATTTTAACTGATTGATTACCAAAAACGGTTCATGCGACTTCCTCTGGTTCACTTGGAGACTGAATGATTACACTATTCACATATTTTTGCCAAATAATTATTTAAAATTGCAATAGCCTCGCCAATAATGTCTAAGGGAACGATAACGTAAATTTGGAAATCATCCGAATATAGATGATCGGAGAGAGATAATGTAGATGAGAGTTTTAATTAAAGTAGAAAGGACAAGGGGAGAGACACTTTTAGACTTTATTAATTACTGTCGATTAAATAGCGAAATCAATCAACGGCAATAGAACAGTTTATAGATCTCAGGATTGCCAATAATATGTCTAAGTCATAGTTATTAAAGACATTTCAAATCTTGAATTGAATATTATATATTATAAAACGAATATGGCACGCTAGTGAGCGTACTCACGCTAGGGGGTGCCATATCCGTTTTTAGAATGAGCTTCTTAGTACCCAATTATTATTATTATTTTATTTGTAATTATTTTATTGTTACCATGGTACCACATCATACGGTGAATATTATTCTAATTTATTCAATAATCGTTCATTAAGTAATTCAACGTTTAACAGCTCGCTTGACATCCATTAGATTAATTTATAATACATATAGTTTGATTGATTTCGCTCAACTAGTTATATAAGGCTCTAGAACCCGAATTGTATACCCTATTTGTTTCACTAAAGGTTCTATGTGAATGCATCTGACGGTTGGGGATTGGATCGACCCTGTGTCTGCGGGGCCTTCATAATTAATCGGACAACCGGTCACAACGGGAAATAGGGAGAGAACATCGCATTTCGTTATCTGTCATAACAATGTGACTTTGATTATGTTGACTGCGAATGTTATACCTAATTAGTGAAACGTCCAGCCGTATCAAAAGGATAAGGTATAAAAAACATAGTTATTTTTATACATTCTTTATTAAATATTATTTCATAATTCATAATTCTTATTACAATACGACATGGGACGGCCACTAGAACAAGTCATTTACTAGTGAAAAATGTATATTAAACTTATTTTGCCAAGGATTTAAAGTTATTTGTATAATTTACGTATCGTAGTTATCGTAAATATATGTATACAATAGCGTCGTAAACAGTAAGAATAGTATTATATGATTTATTTCTGACATACTTTTTAATGTATAGAATTATGCGCTTTAATTGCAATTAAAACATCGCCATATTATTTCAAATGTTTGTATGCGCAGTTTACGCATGTATACGTAACTTCTATTGTTTAACATGCGCGCTGCATCACGTGATGATCGATGTAATTTGCGTGCTGAGTAATGCTAGCTAGTTCTAAAATATTTGGAATACCTATTTTCTTTGTTATTACGTTTAAATTTTAATACATGCAATTAAAATATTTATCAAATACAGACTAGTTTGCTAAGAATCACCAGATCCAATCATTTTGCAATAATTAACCAGAAAATATTGTTGTTTTTTAATATTGTTCAAGTAATGTTTAGAGCTAAATATTTGTAATCTTATCTAATTTATTACAATTTCCACAGGTACGAAACGCTGAAATCAACAAACACAAAATTATTTTTGAACATATAATACTTTATTAAGGACTATAACATTTTAAATGTATATCTCCACACCTCCCCCTCCCTCTTACAAACGGGAAAACCATGGGTCGAATCTATTTTCAAAAATTAATCACTAGTCAATCTAGGACTAGAACAAGTATAAACAGAATTTTGCCACAATTTTGTGTAGCTCTAAAACTTTTGTTTTAAAGTATAATAAAATATACGAGTAAAACAAATAGTACTAACTTCACGACATCCCATTGATGTTTTATAGTGTTTATAGAGAATGAAATAAAATCAGGGCTTCGAAAGAAATGAACTGTAAGAAGAAAGGGTTGATACTGAGGGTTGGGACGCGGGTAGAATAGATATTGGATGAAACGTTGATTTGTAACGACAAAGTGTGCATACTGATGGAAGTGGTAGTCGATTGAATTTAATTGATTCACATTTTTGTAATAATTGAAGACCCTTTTATTGATTACTCCGACGCTTTATCATCAATTTAAAAGTTATACGTTAAAATTTTTATAGATGTTCTAGTATGTGAAATCGTTTTATTATACAACTAATATTATAAACGGGAACGTAACTTTTTCTGTCTGTTTGTTATCTTAATAGTAACAGCCTGTAAATTTCTCACTGCTGGGCTAAGGCCTCCTCTCCTTTAGAGGAGAAGGTTAGGAGCATATTCCACCATGCTGTTCCAATGCGGGTTGGTGGATTCACATGTTACATAATTTCGTTGAAATTAGTCACATGCAGGTTTCCTCATGATGTTTTCCTTCGCCGCTGAGCACGAGATCAATTATAAACACAAATTATTTTTTTTTTTTTTACGTTACGCGCTTCCCCTACGTGATAGAAGGTGGGGGGGTGTGTGGGACTCTACTCTAAACTCTACTCTACTCTAAACTCTAAACTCTACTGTGCACGTCGCGATAGTTGATTACAGTTTTTAGTTCGCTTACAATATTATAGTACATTGAGCCTTCCTCTTTTAAATCGTTATTATAAAGTTAGTAAAACTTTCCAGTAATTTGTATGAGTATTTATTATATTGATATGGAGGATTCCTCTTACGAAATTTGTCATTATTTTTTATGAACTAAAACGAAATACAGACTACTATAGTTTAAAGTCAACATTATATAGTTTGTAAAATATTATATATTTTAATATATAGGTAAAATATATATATAATATGTATATTATAAATCATTCACCTATTTATATACTAATATTATGAATGTGAAAGTAACTATGTCTGTCTGTTTCTCTTTCATGGCCTAAACCGAATTTCATGAATACTAATTATTAATAATAATACAATAATAATTAATATAGCAAGAAACTTTTGTACTACAAGTAAGAAAGGGGCCAATTTTTTATGCCTAACGCCCGATGAATTACCCCTAAAACACGAGCAAAGCCGCAGGTGACAACCAGTTATTGTTTTTTTTTTTCAATACGCGTATATTTTTCCTATCTATTTGCTTGCGCGCGGAAACCTTTTAGGTTTTCTGGATTGAAACTCGTCGTCGGAATACCCTTGTCAACAGATTTTTTTTTTATAGCAGAAAAAATAAAATTGTGTGCGTTGAATAGCCGCATGACGTCATCATTAGAGACTAAAAAACATGTCCGCTATTAGTACTATTACTATGTATACTATATTTTTTACGTTTTTTTATAAAGAATACAAGCAATGCCCCAAATTAAATAAGGAATTACTAATATTCCTTTTTACCCCTCTTTTTAAGCTTATCACTTGTGTTAGGAGTGAGTACGACAATAGTCCAAGGGGTCAGGATCGATCTTGCGACTTTTTACATCGCTAGGCGGCCCGTTAACCATTGCGCTGTTGACGCTTCAAAATTATTTACATATTAAATTCATTATAATGTTAACAAAACAAACTGTTCGCTCTTGTAACCTTTTCAGAATGCCAATTCAAATATTCGTTCTTGTTATAACTATTAAAGTGTTTTATTTTTCCAGTGTCAGTAAATGGAATTTTTTTGGAAGCAAATGATAATATCAAAATATAGGAAACTATGGATTATTTTAAATATATATTGTTTTATTGAATTGTAGCATCATTAGTATTATAGTTCATTTCTATTTCTTCCATTTTCAAAATATTAAATCATTTATATTTAAAAAAGAAAATATTGTCAAAGCATTAAGTGCTAATCAATATTATTGTTTAATATTAGTTTAAATATAGCATTTGTTTTTGCAGTTCGAGAATGTGTAAAAACAATTTTAGTCCAATTCATCTTTTACCGTCGAAACTACATCGGTCAGATGTTGGTTCACAATTAAGGGGACGCGTGCGGCCTCCCTCCCTGTCCCTCGGTACTACAATCACGAAATGCTTTTATTTTTTCACTGTTCCACGTTTATTGCCTCATCAGTGGTGGTTATGGTTCGGGAAACTGCAATTTACGAACGAACATTGCGATGTATGTATATTTAGGTGTGATTTTGCTAAATTTCCAACAGTAACAGTCCAACGACTGTTTTTAAGAATTGTTTTTCGTGTAATCGCAAAATTGTATAAAATTATTTAAATCTGTTGTATTATTGTTTTTGAATGTTGCACCCGTGTGTTATTATTGAAGCAACATTAGTATATTAGATACTGTTGTTATGTAATTTTTATAATTAAATTTATGTATCCTGTCAAGGGATATTTCTGGCCGTCCTTTGATAATCGCAGATTTGATTTTATGATCGCCATAAGGCCTTTTGTAGTGCGTTTATTCAACTATTACATAAAACTAATATTCCAGAGCTTATTTCAAATTTAATTAACACAAAATTTAAAATTAATCTTATTTATTGATACCGCGTGACAGTAAATTGCTTGATCCAAAGCTATTGTTAATTTTTTTCCAGTTTTTTTAAGTAACTATTCTTATCACATAATTATACTTGTCTATGAAAACGAGTTACTGTACTTTTTTATTTTTTCTAGATACATATCTAAAGCTACAAACTTTACACATTTTTTTTCGTATCTGATACAGTTTACTTTGAATCGGTTGTACCAACAATTTTGTTTCCAACTATTAGATTCAAATATACATATATAATATAAATACTATATCAACTAAAACTAAAATTAAAATATGAAAGGAATCGAATCAAAATTTAAACTAACCTATATACAACATTAGTATGATTAATAATAATCAGCTGGAAAACTAATTTAATAGAATTGAGAATGTTTAGATTTGAATATAATGTTTAGAGCAACATGGAACTGAAAATGGTCGTCAGTGGTGTAATTGAGGCTGCCATAGCTCAAACGCTCGCTGCTAATTACACGCCAAACACAAGCTAATCTTACGATTTGCATATTGCAATATAATTTAAATGTAATTCAACTGTAATAATAGAGCTTATTTATTATTGAATGAAATATTATTAGGATGTATGAAGTTTTTATTCAATGATGAAACTAAAATGTTGCACTTTCTACTTATATTTATAATCATTTTTATGTGGTACGAAATTATTTAATTTTTTTGCACAGAAAAAGCATACATTTCCCTTGTAACGAAATAATACTACTTTTAAATTTATTACATTAGTTTGTATAGTTAGTACTATATGTATTTAAAATTTCCTTTGTGGATTCAGCCCCGTTGCTCACTTTACCGTTCAAATTCGTTCCCTGGCTACGTTCTCCTGCGTTTTGATTCCGGTCTAGTCTCTATATTTTGATGGTGTAATTCCTCACACCTCTTATATGAACAGAAAGCTAACGTCTTCATCACTAATAATATGATATTATTGGAAATTAAAAATGAATATATGATTTAATTAATATATTTAAAAAAAACAAGTGTTTTCCGGATACGCTCAATATTGGCCTAGCGTGATAATTTCAATGTTTATTTAGCTCATAAAATTTTATATTGTATATAATATTTATAACTATCGAAACATGTTAACCTTGTTTAGCTGTACGAATAAAATATCAAAGGCTTGGAACGCCGTGTTTTACAAAACTTATAAAAATAATATGGTCGATTTATTTATAATAAAATTAAAATTGTTTAATTTAATTAAGGTGTATAACAAAACCATTATTTAAATAAAACGTATTAGAGGATATATAAAAGGTGTATAAAAATTGTTTACAAAAAATCTTTACTAAGTACTACAATAACACAATTCTTAAATAACCAGTCCAGAATTAGCCCATCGATTATTATTTCAGTACGACGTTGAAATGACATAAAATATTCTTGAAATATGTCAAGAAAGTCTGAATCGAATTCGAAATCAATTTAGCAAGATGCAAACTAAATTATACTCCTTGCGATGCAAATAGATTTTCAGGTAACTCAGAGACAAAGCGGTTAGTTGAACAGTGACGTTCCTTGCTGCGTCTGATTTTCTAATTGAATTAGGAACGGGAAGAAAAGCTTTCGTTCTTATAAGTAAATTACTAGTATAAATATAATTTTCTCTTTTATGAATTTTGTTGTTTTTTCAGCAATATTTTAACTAGGAAGGAACAATATTTTAAAAAGGAAGAAAAGCTTTCGTTCTTATAAGTAAATTACTAGTATAAATATAATTTTCTCTTTTATGAATTTCGTTGTTTTTTCAGCAATATTTTAACTAAAGAAAAAAACTGAGAGTTACAATTCTAGTTCATACAAAATGCCTTTGTACGAACCAGAATTAAACATACATATATTATAAATAATGTTATTTAGATTTTGTATCTATGTACGTCCTCATATTTGTAATGTTATCGAAGCCATTTTGTTCTTTATCATTGTGCTGAAAATCTCGTCGAGAAATAAGCACGTCTTTTAAATGTAATTATCTCTTGTATCTGTTTTTTATATCACATATGTAGGTGGACTGGGAAATGGGCCGCCTAATGGTAAGTGGTCACCAATGGCCATAGACATTGGTCCAAAATTTTAATCTTTCCTTACGTGTTATAATTTTTTTTTTAATTTATTACTTGTTGGCTTTGTGCAACCTGGGTAAGTAGCACCCTCACATACGGCCGCCTACCTATTTTCGAATCTATATTAAAATTAAATACAAATATTTTAATCTAGACAATCGAAATACAATATCTTTAAGCCTATATTTTGACATATGTCAGTGCAGAGTAAAAATAATATTTTTTATTTTTGCATATTTATAATAATAAAAGTTTAAATTTAATTAATAGCAAATAAAAAGCAGAGTTGCTTTTTTATTCATATCCATTTATGTAATAAACATTTCTTCCCTTCCTCAGTGATTCCTCCTTTCATGTGATTCACGGGATTTTTCCAACGCCGTTTTTAGTTACTCGCTCTTCTGTCTCCATCGAAGGGTATGTCTCATCGGCAGTAGAGATTTATCGTAAAGATTTATTTCAATTATAGAATTAAAGTGAAATCATAGGTGTTTTATGTGACTCTAATATACTGTTTATATTTGATAAATGAAATATAAATACATAAGATATGAGCTAATGATTTGATTCTAGATAAAAAAAAAAACAAATTTAAAATAATCTTAAATTAGTATCAATGATAAAGAACTAAAAGTCTACCCGTTTTAAAAAATTAAGAGGCGTATTTTTTTAAAATGCCTAACTGAAAAACTTAAACAAAAAATCAAAATAGTTTTATCTATCAAAATAATAATATTTAAATCAAAACTTCTATGTTTTACAAGTAATTTGAATTGTCAAGCGCGACAGCCGGTCCGGAATAAAAAACTCAGTAATTTAGTGGTAATTAAATAATTGTATCTTTTAAATCAATATTTATTTTGAAGTTTAAGGATTTAAAACTATTTAAAATATTGTCTGGCATAAGGTATTGAAACAAAACTATTTCTTAGTAAAATTAGTATCATAATAATAACTCTTATTATTTCAACTTTCCTTAAATTGTAGATTATAAAAAACATGACATCGGTTAGGTAAGATATTAACTACTCCAAAGGTGCTTTACTTGAATTGAGTTTTAGTTAAGACAAATCCACTGCGCGTCCTCGTTCTAAATCAAATGCACTTAAGTGAATTCGACTAAAATTGTATGTAATAATAGAACTATTACATATAAAGTGAAAAATTAATAGATTTTTTAATTCATTTTGGCGTAGTTGCGTCAACTTTTAATAAAAAAGACAATTTTATCGAGTTTTTATTATCTGCATAGTAATAAACGCGAATGGCGTTAGCGAGATGGCTTTTCGCGGTGAAATTTCGTCAGTCATTAGAGTGAGTAAGACTAAGTGAATTTGTCCTTTTTTTTGTAGATTTTTTTATGAAAATTCTCCAATTAAGGTAAGGTAAGTAATGACAATTACGCCTTTTTTTGTTATATTCCTTGTCGAAAAGTGCAATAATATGAATAATATTACACTGCTATAAAAATTATACATAATTTTACACTACACAAATCTCATTTCATTCATCAGATATAAAAGGGGAGACTATTCGAATATAATATTGTTTTATAGAGCGCATGTTAAAACCACGTAATTTTCAAATATTTTTTTTTTTTATAATATTAAACGAGCACAAGGGCCAAGCTTAAATTAAAAGTGGGAAATATCTGAATATAACATGTTATTTCAGGTTTTTTTTTTCACAACATAGACAGTTGACCTTGGACCGATGGATGAGCAATTAGGCCACCTGACAGTAAGTGGTCATCACTGCCTATATACTTTGGTGCTGTAAGAAATATTAACATTGCTTGGACCATCAAAGCCCCTTTAAGTCGAGTTAAGATGTTATGTCCCTTGTGGCTGTTGTTCCACTGGCTCAGTCACCCTTCAAACCGGAACACAAAAATACTAAGTACTTGCTGTTTGGCGGTAGAATATCTGATGAGTAGGTGGTACTTACCGAGATGGGCTTGCACAAAACCCTACCACCAAATAAATAATATTAATAGTAATTTAATTTTGTTTTGTTTTGTTCGAGTCTTCAATTTAATCTTAGTTATATTACTATTTTAAACTAATTTGTATTAATATTATCCACCAACTTGCACATAGCTCTACCACCAAGTAAAATATTTAAGATATATTAATATTCCAGATATATTACGTCAGATGATATTAAATAGTATTTCATCCTTATACACAAGATTAGAATATACATTCAAGTTTTCAGTCACCATAGTGCATTAGTATGAGAGAAATTAATATGGTAATGGAATATGAATGGTAGTCGTAATGTACGATCCTTCATAGAAAGTGCTCATTTACTGTCTATTACAAAAACGCATACTAAGTAGGTTTGTAATTACATACAGCCTATCCGTCTATTATAAATATTTCGGTATATTTTGAGTAAACTTTACCACACTACACTACACTGTATTAAAATAAAAGTATGTGTTTATCTATAACTTCATTTTCTATAAAATCAAAACATAATTTATTCAAGAATTTTTGTACAAGCACTTTTAATTGACATTTTACAGAATTGTATTAAATGTAATACTAGCACCGATTCGGAATGTAGGTTAACCGAGTAAGAAACTCAGAACTCTTGTCCAATATTTTAAATACATAGTTATATCAATCAAATAGATTTTCATTTAAATGACATGTATAAATTTCGTTGTGACTGGTGGGTTTCTGAAACAAAAGAAAAGATGACGATTTAAAAATATTCCCTTAAGTCCTTTTGAAATCATATTTTTAATTAAATTATAGATTTCAATTATGTGTAATAACTAACCGTCAATTCATAATTAGTAAGCTATTATTATTTATTGTCACTGCAATAAGACTTAAATCGAAATTCATTAATTTCTACAATATTGATAATAAAAAAGTCTTAAACAAAACGTGCTACGAGGCCGAAGCGTTTATACCAACATCTTTTGAAGTTAAAAACTTCTTTCAAAAAATATGCTCTACTGAGAAAAGGCTGAACGTATCAAAAAGGTGTTGGATGCATCACGCGTCTCGCCATACAGACGCGCCGTCGCGACGCCTCTCCCGTCGCGAGGCAACCACCCCGAATTAATAACCTCCATGGGTTTGCTGACCTCCTGGTACTCGTGGAAATTACTACTTAACAATGGGTGTTAAATTGTATATCCTGGTTAGTATTCATAAATAAATTCACATACAATGTAATTTGCTTATGTATATGCTACCGGAAATGTATGAAATCTAGGAATTGTATACAAATCCTAGGAAATTTATGCAACTCCGAAGCTATTTAGGAAATGTATATAATATTTTTTCAAAAACTATTTATTACATAAATGTCCTAGGAATTGTATATACTTCCAATATCGTATTAGGAAATAAATAAAAATAATGCTTTCTGTAATAAAAACACAACATATAACATTGTTAAAATGAGAATAATATTTTTTATTAAAGCACTCGTTGAGACAACAACGTTCAGGTAACAATCATATCGTATAATATAATAATCTTCATATTATCTTACTAATTAAAGTTTCGAAAATCAACTATCTAGTAACTTTTAAAATGTATTTATCACAAAATCGATTTATATTATTCTTATAAAGTCAATTTGTTAACAATACCCTCCCCTCGCCCCGCTATCGCCGCGTACCCATTGATATCTCAAATGTTTTACATTTCTGATAGCTATTTAGGACATGTATAAATTTCGGATTTAGGAAATGTGTCTAATATAATTTATTTCACACATTTCCGTGCGATTTTAAGAATTACATACATTACCTAGGAATTTTATACAATTCCTAGATTTCATACATTTCCGGTAACATATATACTTTTACAATAAAATACATTTTATTTCAATATTGAATGTTTGTTTTTTAATTTAATATGGAATATTGAATTTTATTGTATTCACTTACAGGTTGAGATTTATTTATTTGTATAATATTTGTTTAATGTAAATAATATTTTTTTGTGCAATCTTAACCTATTTTTTTCCGATACTTTATTTTTATAAAGTTTATCGTGTCAAACACTATTAATTAATATTTAGTTTTTGTTCTCTAATAATAATAATCTACACAAAAATAAAGTAAGGTAATATACATATATAAGTATGTGACAGTTTGTTATCTGACTCGCCTTACAACATTACATAACCACAATTACAACATTAATACGTTATAACATTTATCTTGACTGCCTATAACTGGTCATAGCATATGTTTATTTTACAACGATTAGCATCCCGCTAAAGATGGCTTTTTGAAAATTTCAACTTCAAAGAGGACATGGGATATGGTAGGAGTAACTGTATGAATTTATACTAAACATATAACAATATATTAAACATTTCTAAAACTAGTAATAATATTATTTCCATAATATTATTATGGAAATAAAAATATTTCTAATTTATTATTTATTTTTTTAATATAAAATGTTTAATACGAGGAAAGCTCGCCTTGGTAAAAAAATAAATAAATATATAAACGTTAAAAGATAAAATGATTTATTTTATTAACTTTTTCATCTATCTTGAGCGTATTTACGTTTACAGAGCCTCGGGAATAAAGATATTACTTTGATGAATAACGTTCCATTTATATAGAATTTTTATGCCTGTAAATAAGATACGAAGCATTTTTATAAGAAAAAGAGAAAATAGATGATACAAGTGTGGCATATTCAACAGGATACGAGTAGATGTTGAGAGAGTGCAATACAAAATGACGTCATAGCATTTCAATATAAATATAAGACTAACTAGTTTTATGTAAAAACCACAAAACCGGAAGCCAACTCTGAGCAACTACTTAACTTAAACCAATAACTTTTTATATTCCCAAACCCAAGACTTTGGGATCTAACTACACTAGACCAACAAGCGTTCCTGTTATTTCTAATAGTACATACGTCAATATTTCTATAAAATATGAATACACGGAGAAGCGACAGACAATATTTTTACTGTTATAAATCGAGTTTCAAGCCAATTTAAAATTCTGTCTAGCCAAGAAACTATCAAAAACAAACTTTCACCTTCACAATATTGGTGAGATTAGTCATATCTAAGAAAAGCGTTGTCACTGTTGCCAGTCTGGGATCCTTGTTATAGGATCCTTTGTGTCTGTAATTATCCTTACTTACACGAGTATACCCTTATCGTGGTACCATGACATGAAATGCATTAAAACTTAAATTGATATCTGTTTGATAAATAGATACGATCAAGAAGACGATTTATTATCATCTTCCGCTATGACTCGACACTGTCGTAACCTGTCTAATACTCTACTGTTGATATCAACAGTAGAAACATATTTAGTAGACTCCATTTCTAAATTATTTGTATATCATTAAGATATAGATTTATTTTATAACTAGTTTTTGTCCATAGCTTTGCCTGCGTGTTAAGGACAGTTGTAGGTTTAGGTATTAAAAAGTAGCCTGTGTTCTTCCTTGGGGTTGAAGTTTGTTTTGTATCAAATTTCATCAAATTCGATTTAGCCGTGTAAGCGCGACAGATATAGTTACATTCACATTTATAATATTAGTGTAGTTAGTCTTTGCGTTATTTCACAGATAATATAAATATTGCAGTATTCAATACTCTGTGTACCCAACAAGCAATTTTCCATGCGATATTTGTAGTTTCTATTCGAAATAAAATATATTTTTCTTACAGCGAACTTGTACAAAACTTTAAAGCCAACATTAACACAATGCACTTCAGAAACAAGATATTTCTTTTCCTTTGTTGCAAAGAACCGATTGGCAAGTTTCCAATATTTTACGTCTACGATAGTTCTAATCGACTCTCCAGAGCAAAGGCAACATAGTAAAGTGATTAATTAAGTTTGCATTACAAAAACGACATTGATCAGACAGCTGGAGATTTTTCCGTCAATAAAATAAATGGATTATTCAGTGATGGATTGCCAAGCGCGTTGATGAGTTGCCCGTGGTAATGTTTTAACGATAGCAATTGTAATTTTTATATTTTTTATTATCCTTTATGCAATAATATTCATATAGTTACTAATATTAAAAGGAAGAAGAGTTCATTTTTTTTATGTATGCAGTAATCTCTGGAAATAACGGTCGAATTAAAAAAAAACATAAATTTTTCTTTCTTTATCATTCATTGAGGCGTATGGGCGGAGAAGTAACGTTTAACGGGGTTGAAATCGCGGAGCAGCTGGTAAATAATAATATAAAGGACTTTGTAGTAGGATGAAGCATGTTTTCCAGGTATTTTGATTATTTTATATATAATATAATGAGCGATGATCAATTCCGCCATCTGCAGGCAAGCCTCCGTCGTCCAGTGAAATTAGAAACCAACCATAGGAACGATTATTATTTAAAGTTAACAAAACCTGTCATAATAAAATAATTATATACTCGTACATAAAATTTGTAAAAAAATAAACAGTAAATTGTAAATGTAAAATATTAATTAGTTTCGTCGTTTAATTTTCGCACGTCACAAACAAAAGGGTATTATCTTCATAAACAGTGTTCCGAGATAATCGCGTTTAAAAGTTCGAAAAATCATAGCTGCGGATCCAAGAGTTCCAATATCCTAATTTATACCTTGTTTTAAAGTTACATTCTTCTACTTTATATTGAATAAGTTTAGTGAGTGTATTATTAGTAATTTTACTTTTATTGGCACTGGTCTATACCACTGGGGGAAGATGATACTTTATAAACAGTTCACTGAGCTCAGATGTTTCTCTTACGACTGTCTTGCTTATCCAAAATTAACAATAGTTTGATAATTGTCAAGTAGTAATTAATAATGATACCTTATTAAAGAGTAGAAAAAGTTTAATTTTAATACTATAAGTGAGAAATTTATATAATGAAATTACTGATTCAAACCGAAAAAGGTTTATTAAAAATAAAGTAACATCAGGTAAGATAAAAAAAAAACTATAATTAACAATTAAACAAAAAAATAACACAACTATAAAATCAAAATTTTTATAAAAATCAAAATCCTCGTAAAAATTGAATTTGTTTCTTAAACATTAGACATAATTGCTATACAAACTTTAAAAAACTTGTGGAATTTAATATTAAAATATTAATTATAATCACACTGAAATATAATCTACACAAAAAATATTATAAAGATAATAATACATTTTCCTACCATCACGGTACAACAACAGGCTTAAGATACATATTTAAGTGGCTATTTTGCCATGATTAAATTTCCCAATTATTAGACGTAATTATATTAAAAACAAATAGGAGCATTTAAATAAAATATGTATTAATCATATTTTTTTCAAGCTATCAGACTTATAAGTTATTATTATACTTATTAATATTATATAAAATTACCATCAGCTCTTATCACACTAATATCGTTATCAATGGCATTTCAAGTCTCAAAATCAGTTAAAAGTTATCATAAAAATATAAAATAATCTACATTATGTATTACAAGGATTTGTAGAAATCATAGTAGATTTGCGGAATGTGCCGTTTTTCAATAAGCTTTAAAATATCCTGCTTTTTTTTTCTCACTGACTGGCATTTTTGCAGAATAAGCTTTTTCCAGACTTTCTGGAATAGCGAATACAGTTTTCTGCTGTCTTGTATTACATTTTCTTATTTCTATTCGCTTAAAGTCTTCATCGGCATAGGATGTTTTTACATGAAAAGTCAGAGGATCATCTTTTCTAACTTGTATTATTTTTATATCTGTTAATTTTATTTGACAGTTGTCAGTCGATTTAGAATAGTTATTTTCAATTTTATCGCACATTATTTTAATATCGTAGAAGTCGTTAAAAGCTAGCTCTTGAACTGCAAAGTAAGGTGGATTTTTCTTTGCAGTTTTTATTATACTTACATATTCTTGAGGGTTATAAATAGGACCAGACTTCAGTGGTCTTTTGATACCTTTTTCTATGGTAGAGTGATCAGCGTCACCTTTCATTTGTGTATGTCTTAATCTTTGTAGATTTGCGTTAAGTTCTTGCTTCCCTCTAAATATTGACGAGTGCTCTGATGTAGTGGCTCTCTATACGTGGTATTGACTGAATAAATCTACGAATTTCGGCGGTTTCTTGCGTCAATTTTGCATGTTTGGAATGTTTGCCTCTTAAATCCTCAGTAACAAATCGACCCTCATTCGTTTTTTGTCGAACTGTTAATATTGTTTTATCATTTATGTCTAAAGTAGACTTGAAAAACAGTTTGCAAACACGAATTTTTCGGTCTTCAATATTAAAATAAAAAGCGTTATTGAAAGAACGCGACGGTTTTTCATTGTCACAGTTTACGCAACGATTAGAACGTTGTTTCGGTTTTATTTCTTGCACACTATTTTTGATAAAATCTCTTTGCCTATTTATATCACTCAACGACCAGTAAATATCAAAAATCTGCTTTCGTTTTACTTCATCTATATTAGATGCACACTTTAATCGACAAGTAGTTGCATTACAGGGATTTCTCAGCGATCGTGGTTCAACTCGCTTCTTTTTCAAATTAAAATACTCCAATCCCAAATTGCGTTTTCTATTGTTAATCTGCTTCATAGAGTTACTGACGACCATGGTATTCACATTTTGACCTGAAGAAAATGATTTATGCAGCGTACAGTCATTATCTGAATAAATTTTGTTAAAATGAGATGACATTGCTAAACACTAACTAGAATTATTTGAGATTTATATCGTAAAATCATTTGTAAAATAAAAGAAATTGATGGAGCACCAAACCACGTTTTTGCCCGAATTGAAAGGTCAAGTAGGGAGAATTCAGAATGGATAACACAATGTTCTAACACAGCTGCGCCTCGAACTTCGTGAGTGATCCGTTTACTTGTTCAGAATCCTGATTATTCCCATAATATGATTCATAATCAGAAGTTAGATAAATCAAGTTAAATTTCTGTACGGTTCGTGTGCTTTAGTTTTGCGTGAATAATAAGCGATTTAAATAATGAATTACCATTATAATGAATTGAATATAATGGAACATAATTATAATTCAATGAAAATAATTAATTATAATTAAAGTATTTTCATACAAATTCTGACTCTTATTATTTTAAATTCTTTTCTTTCTATTAAAACAAACGATTTATTGCCCAAAGTATATACGTCTGTGGTGTCTACCGAACAAAACTTATGATATTTGATTTATAGATGATATCTAATATGTTTTTTAGACGAATAGGATATCGATTTGCGTACTTCTAACGTTCGCGTCGAAGGTTGTAATAATACTAGACCATCTGTGCCATCTCCCCTATTGGAGATAAGTGGTAACAGTTGAGCTCAACCAACCAGTAATAAAGCGATTATTATTACTTATAAGAACAATACAATATTATAGAGATGTAAAATTAAATTTGTAAATAGAATACTTGTTCTTAGCTGGAACAATTTAAGGTTCGGTTCACATTGTCTTCGAAATTAGATTTTTGTCAATGTAATGTTTTGTGATGGCAATTATCGAGATGGGTTACGACTTGTGACGTAAAACAGATTATTCGGTGCGAAGATGTTTGCCATTTTAATATTTACAACAAAGTGTTTTAGGAAATTTGTATTTGACAAAGTTTTTCACGAATATTTGTAATGGAAACATTGGGTAATTTATAATTTTTTTAAATTCATTAATTTATTAAAAATGGAAATACTCGATTAATATCCATTACGGAACGACAGCTTTCTCGCCTCTTAAGAATAAAATTTTGACCTTATTTTATTATGGTGTTCAAGTGATGTTTAGTCCATATACATGTAGGTGAATATAATTTGACACAGACGGGTTTTATCAGCATATTATTCCTTTACAAATTAAACGAGTAGAGTCATCGTTGCTTGCCAAATTGTCCATAACTGCTCTCACATTTAATCAATACATTTTTTAAATCATCGAGTTAAGTAAAGATAATGTAAATAAACATATCAATTAAATATCGCCTCATCATTATTCAAGAGCTCGTGACAATCCCATGAGTCAACATTGATATAGCAGAAAAATGAGTCCGTGACGGTAGATCCCTCGAGAGTATTGTCAGGCGTCATTCAGTATGTTCATTCGTTGCTTTTAATCTAAAAGCAATTTTGTGTTGCCGCTGCGTACCTCTGCCATAGGGAAATGCTCATTTTTATTCGATCAATCATCGTCAAAGCTTATGCTTTCATTAAGTAAACCGGTGTTGCGGTTCTTTTTACCGAAAATTTTGCTAATAAGCAGAGTTTGTATAAAATCTAGAGGCTAGGAGGGTAACACAAATATTCTCTCATACTTAGAGACAAATTGATTTTATTAATTCGTTACTGTCCGCTCATAGGTAAATCGTCTTTGTTTCCACTTTTTGCCGTCTTAAGTTAAGGCTGATTCCATGTGGCAAGGCCTACTAATATATGTATAATGCAGAACTATAATAGAACATACCCCGTATTTGTTTACTTTTTATTTTAATGTGAGGTCTTATTGTTGAAAGTACAAAGTTTTATTTATAATAATATATGTTCTTATATTATTGAATGCCTGCAACTCATTTCACGTGAGTCATATAGTAAATGTAAAAACTAAAAGTCTCCTCTCCATTTGACGAGAAGTTTGAGTAGATTGAGGAGTTTGGAGCATATTCCAAACATGTGGCAGAATTTCGTTGAAATTAGACACATGCAGGTTTCCTCACGAAGTTTTCCTGGACCACCGAGCAGGAGATGAATTATAAATACTAATTAAGCACATATAAATTAAGTGGTGCTTGCCTGGGTTTGAACTCGCAATCATCGGTTAAGATGCAAGCGTTCTACCCACTGGGCTATCTCGCCTCTTCATAGATATATATAGATGTAGTCATAGAACCTTTTTAAGAAATACGACCTTGATTCTTACCACAAAGAACACAACTTTAAAGGATATACTTAGGATATTTTGTAAAACTCAAATATCGTAACTAATATTTTACATACGAAAGTAATGTTGTTTGGTAAGCATTCACGTGTTAACTACTTCACTGGTCACTGTGTCACGTTGTCAGGGGTATAGAGAACATACGCTAAAACGTCGTGTCGTAGGCGGCTACTGTATATAAATGCAGAGGTAAGTAAAAAACTACTAAATTTAATTTGCATAGAAATTCGCTAAGCGGAATACGTTACGGTCCATGCGCAACTATTACGTTGCAGATGCAGTAGATTACTTTTAGAGCAGTAATTTCCTTTGGGAATCGAACAAACGGGTCACGCATTCAAAACATTATCTAAATGACTTTAAAATATATTTTAACGCTTTTCATATGAATAAATGAATTCAATACTATAGTGAGTCTAGGTATAATGCTGTTCTTACTTAAATAAAACTCGTATCTGTTGTTATTTATATTTATATATATTGATGAGTCAGTAAAGTTCACTCAAGTAAGTTATTGGGGTCGAAATTCAGCGCTCACATTTTTTTTGTCGTCAGTCAAAGTTGCGAGGGTGTTGTTTACAAAAAGCCGCTTTTAAATTATAATTTTCTATATGCTTTATACAGAATTTAATTATAAAGGCACGATGACCGAGATGGCCCAGTCGTTAGAACGCGTACATCTTATCTAATGATTTCGGATTCAAACCCAGGCAAGCAACATTGAATTTTCATGTGCTTAATTTGTGTTTATAATTCATCTCGAGCTCGGCGGTAAAGAAAAACATCGCGAGGAAACCTGCATGTGTCTAATTTCAAGGAAATTCTGCCACATGTGTATTCCACCAACCCGCATTTTAGCAGCGTGGTGGAATATGCTGCAAACCTTCTCCTCAAAGGGAGGGGAGGCCTTAGCCCAGCAGTGGGAAATTTACAGGCTACTAAAGTATGTAAAACAATCTAAATCTAGAGCTAAACCTACATCAGTAAAATTAGACAGACATGACGTTAACTTTTCTATATAAAAATCCACGGAACGGGTTTAGCGGAAATCGGCTCCCACTGGTGAGAGACGCGGCGCAGCGCCGTTAGCTATAAGCAAAAATGCTTCTATAGATCTAAAATTTAGTAACAATGTCTCTTATAATGCATAAAAATGTACTAAAGGGCTTTCATCTTCAAACAAGTGAAAAAAAAAAAACAATAGTTGGTATATATTTTTGATTTAAGTTTACCTTTAATTTTAATCGAGTCGTGATGCCCCAATTAGTAGATCGCGTGTATCTGAACCGATGTCTACAGGTTTAAACCCTACCTGGGTTACGCTGAATTTACGTGTGTTTAATTTGTGTTTATAATTAATCTTGTGCTTGGCGGTGAAGAAAACATCGAGAATCTGCATGTATCGAAATTGGCTACATGTGTATCAGTAACGCGCATTGGAGTAGCGCACTGGTGGGATTAGCTTAAAATCTTCTCCTCAAAGGAAGAGAAAATTTTAGCCCAGTATTTTTAGTAGGTCATGTACAGGCTGCTATTTTTTACATTTATAGTAATCATATTTTATTTTCTGTCTTTATAGTAGTCAATATATATAGTTGAGGTCAAATTTCATTTTTTACTTCTATGTCAAGTATTTTTGATTTGTTTTTGTGTTACTACAAAATACAAAATACATATATATATTTTTTAAATTAAGTTTTGCCCTTATGTCTATGTTACTAAATAAAGATAAAAGAAATATTATAGCTATTTCTATGTTATGTCTAATATACGTTAAAGTTTTTTAATGTTTTTTATTATTATTATGTCAACGAAGGTCGGAACTTTGGAAGTCAAATTAAAATATAAGCTATTTGTGGTGCATAATATACCAGAACTAACAAATCTAAGATTTGACAATCTTCACTTGTACCGTGAGGCTGATGATGTTATCCTGACCGAATCACGTCACGGGAGCTAATCTCAGAGATAAGTCAACTACTCAGGAGATATTATAGTGTACAAGTATCTTCGAAAACATAGGTAACCTCACTGTCATTATTCGATGGGACGGCAAATCCAACAGAACCGGAAAGAGAGAGAAGACCCACGGCTTTACGTGCTTTCTGAGGCACACACACACAGTCGTACACACTTCCAACTTCCTGACTCCGAGACGTTATAGAGAATTATTCGACGAAAAAATTAATAACTTTTTATCGGCTCCATCTGGGGTTTGAACCCAGAACCTCTGGATCCGTGGCCTTATCCACTGGACTAACGAGGCAGTCATAAGGATTCTTGGATGTTATCTTTAGATTTACTTTCACTCTTCAGGTGTCACCTCTTCGATATATTTGTATGTTAAAAAATATGAGTTAAAGCGGAGCACACTTGTGATGTTGCAACGCACGAAGTGCGAATAAATTGACTGATAAAAGTGGAGAAGGTTTTTAGTGTGCGAAAAAACTTGGTACTATTTGGTAGTAGTAGTAGTAGTAGTAGTAGTAAAGAGAACAGATTGCGCACATAGCACATAATTCCCGGGATTTCTTATTAATCGTTGAAAAATAAGGAGCTCCGAGTTGTTTTTCTTTTACAAGTATAAGATTTATTTACATCTAAGGTAGTTGATATTTGATTATTCTCCGAATATCATCTATTTAATTTCTTCTAAAGCGTCTGCATACGCTGTATATCTGAATCGCATTTGAGCCGATGTCGCCAGCGCTGAAATATTTTGGAATGATTTCCCGTGAATAAATTCTATTTGTCAATATTTTATTTCCGCTTACCCATTTCATAACATTTTTCTAAAAGCAGCCGGCTTAAATCTGTTTTATACGAGATTTGAAATATTCCAGTAACACATTTGAATATTTTATTCACTTTATACCATATATTTAACCGTCTTATATTTGTATAACATATTGAATGAATCAATAGTAATATTCATAGGCTAACCAAAAGGTTGGTTTACGTTCCCTATTAAACCTCTTCGAGTTTATAGTAATATGGCCAAAGCAAATCCTTTTATCAGATAAAATAACAGTTTCATATTATTATTATCAATAAAAAAGGTGATAAACTACCGAAAAGCCGAGCCGCTTTTTCCTTGAATTTTTATATTTGTATATCTATTTTGACTCACGAGTTTGAATGCGTTGATAAAAAAGTGGAAAGTCGAATCTAGAGAAAAAATGACGTTATTCATGTTTATTGTAATAAATGTAAATCTTAGCGGACATATCCAAAGCAAAGATGCAGGTCATGAGAAGATAGTTTCTGAGAAAAAAATCGTCCAAAATGTGTGTCTGTAATGTATGTATATTTTGCCAAATTCCATTAATTTTGATGGTGTAATTGAAAATTCGGAGTCCACTGGCAGGCAAGGGAGAATTGAGATAGCTGCATGAGTGCCTCCTCCCCTCTGATACTACTCCATTAAAAGGTAATTAATGCACAAATCCATTTTGAGCTTAAATTTCAACCTCAAATAAAAAATATTTATCACCAGAATTTCGCTTCGTGACGTGTCGCTTTTGCCAGCGATGCGGAAGATGCAGCCACTCCGCCCTTGCGGATCAAGGCGCAGGTATCAACACCGCTAGTACCTGGCGAGGATTACCTCTGTCCGCACCTTCGGTTCTCTTGGGTTGGCTTATTCGGTTCTATGATAGTTTTCTGAGCAATTACTGGCACGAATACTGTATGAACAAAAATTTCAATCCTCTTAAATGTAGGTACCTTAACTTTCCTCTAAGAGCAGTATGTATTACAAAAAACTTCTATTATATTTTTCTAGAAAAACAATTTTAAATATCATATTCGTGCTCAGCGAATCAAAATGCATAGGGATTCGAAATTTCCAGGCAAAAAGCGGTTTGGATTTCTCGGAGCTACACAAAAAAATTACAATACTTATTTAACAAAACATAATAGATTTATTTATTGGAGCAGTTATAAGCTTAATTTAACGTAAAGACAACGTTTTATGTTTAAGTAATAATTTAATATAAAAAAGATCTATTTTTCCTCTAAAATTATTATATAATAATTTTATTACATATACTGTTATATACTATTAGTTTTAAACAACAGGAAGAGTTTACAAAATAATACGTTATTAAATGGTGTTTTTGTCTAAATTCCTTACAATACATTTGACAGCAGTTTGAAAAAAAAAACAATTCTATTCGTATTTATTATTTGACATAATTTATTTTCAGTTTAAAATTTTTCAATGGATTTAAAATCTCTATGCGATTCTTTGATTACAGATATGTATATATATGTATGTAAAATTAGCAGTATGATCATGAACAATGAATACTTTATTTTATTTAATATAAATTATTTGTTTGTAATACATATTAAATATAAATTCCAAATTTCTGTACTCCTCCTCGATATAAACTTTTACTATGGCAAATCTCAGACTGCTACCTTTTTTGTTATTACATAATATCTCTAATGTATTCTTGGTGGTAGGATTTTGTCTCTTTTGTCTAGCGATTTGATCTAGAGATTTTATTGTTGCAGACATTGTTATTCTGGGAAATAAGTGTTTTTTTTTAAGTTTCAGTTTGGAGTTAGGAAGTGGACAGTGTTATTAATATAACCGTTCTTTTGCACCGGAAAGCCGTTGGTCCGGTTGCTGAACTCTGTCGAATCTTGTCAGATTTTCATCCCAAAAGACTACGAGGTTAAGGAATTTCCATTATTTTACACTAGAATATATAGTATTTGATATTGCATTTGATTTATATTAAAATTAATTTTTTATTCATTTACTTTCATATTTGTTTCAGTAAAATTAAAGTTTTCACTCAGATTTATCGCTTTGAGCGGCATTTATTCACACGTAACTTCCATCGTTAATTTGGCTAGCGGTTCCGTACTTTCTTCCAGAAGTTTCTACATAACTAATGTAATCACTGGGAAGTTTGCGACGCGCCGAGTGGTTTCCTATTTCATCTGATATAAGTTGGAGTTCTTTTTCTTGTACTGATTGATCATGAGACTCGTTTTAGTTTGAGTTGTGTTCGTTATTATATTTTTTTATTCTGAATACTTGATGGCATAATGATTATATATGTAATGTCACGGTACAATTAACGGAGGCAAAGTAAAAATAGTTAACGCTTGTTAAAGATCGCGAAGCCATTCATAAGTAATACATGTAATTATAGGGTCCCAGAATATGTACATACAAATTAGTAAATGGTATTACGTACGTAAGTCAATGAATAAAAATCGTCAGTAAGTCTTAATTAAACCTACAAACATGAATGAGAATAATATAATGTATATCAATCTATTCATTGTCGGGTGAAAAACAAATATTACTAATTTATTTAGGCCGAAGTACATAAGTGAGACTTAGATACAAGAACACAATAAAACAATTAAAACAAAGTTTACTAGAAGCAAACGCAGCATACAATAATATAATAACATTTTTTATTTACCAACAGCTTATAACAATAAATTATTTGATGGTAACGACCATACATTTCTAATATCATCAACTTATAAATTCATTTCTTTTTTGCCACCACAATGTCAATCATGGTATCCAAGCTACAAAGAACTGCTATTTCACAACTATATTATTCGTAACTCATATTCAAAGTCTGAACTAGTTATAACATTTAAATATAATTATTCTCTTAGAGTTAGACAGTTGGGCATTAAAAAACTAAAGGAAAATTTTCATGAAAATGGCCCCATATGCAAGTAACGCGTTCTATAATAGAACCCGCTTCTGTATGATAAATTGGATTAACGTTCTAACTAGTGCAGTGTCCATTAAAAAAGAAGAAATTCACACATTCATGTATTATAGTAAAGTATAAAATACTTAAAAGAGAATTAATAACTTAAAACTCACCCTTACAAATATATTTAAGTAATAATATTTCTGCAAGGTAAAGAGAACTGGGCTTTATAAAATCATTATGTTAACACTAAATTAATTTAAAATTTATTACATACAAAAATAAATACAAATAAGTATTATTTATTACCGAATGATGTTCTAGTAAATTATTAGAATATCATTGTTATTACCTGTATGCTCTTATAATCACTTTTAAACCGTCATATTACAGTATTTAATTAAGTATATAGCTACCACCGGTTCGGAATGTTTGTAGATTTTACCGAAAATTCGGTAAGATTTTTAAACTAAATTATCGAAATTAAAGAATCTGAAATTAATATAAAATGTATAATTTTTTATGAATTAATATGAATGTTTTCCAATGAAATATGTACTACGAGTAAATACAGTAATTTATTCGTTTATTAATATTATTAAGAGAATTCGGAGAAATTATATTTGAATGTATTTATATGGAAAATGACACTCTATTTTTAAGAAAAAAAAAACTTGTGTGTGCAATATAAATAAAAGTAATGGCACTTAGTCTGTAAATCTCTTACAGCTGAGCAAAGGCCTCTTTTCTCTTAAGAAGAAGGTTTGATGCTATTCCAGGGTGGGTTGGATACAATTGTAAGGTGAAAATCATCCAATACAGCTTTTTATCGTGATGTTTCACTGCTAAGCATATAAATAAAATGTAAATTATGAATAAATACATAAAAAAATCTATATATATAAATTCCCAGATATAATGCCATCATCTTCGGTTACTATCGCGATTTTTAAACGTATCACAATGTTACTTTATGGTAGGGCTTTTGTTCAAGCCTGTTTGGGTCGATACCTTACACTTCACATATTTTATCAATAGGCAAGTGATAACAATTTAAGTACTATAAGGTGGCCCGTTTTCATGCCCATCTACTTATTATAAAATAAAAAACCTCATTTCCTATTATTGCATTTTTATTTCAAAACAGTAAATATAGTTAAATGTATAGGAAGCTTTATCTTCGTACGTCGCTATTTTTTATGATTCAGAATTTTTCTTAAGATAAATTGTAATAAATGTATCAGAGTCATGCTAGTACGTTACGTAGAATAACTTAGAAAAAACGGTTTGCTTAGGAATCACATCTCATTGTTAGAGTCTAAATCCAACATCGCGATCTACTTTGAAGCCAGTTAGTAAACCTAGACGGAGTTTAAGCGGTTTGGTTGCAACTTTGTCTATAATAAAGTTGAAAGGTCCTCGGGCAAGGTTTCGCAATGTTCAGTCCAATGCAAGGGATAACTGCACAGATGCTGAAGATTGATATAGTTCATGAAATGGTCGGTGGTTAAGGACTGGCTCTTTGAGATTTAGTTCTACAATTGATGAAAGATTGGCGTTATATTGTAAACTAGTTAAGGAATTGTTAAATTAAGTTTGAGAAATTATACCCATATCAGATTTAATTTAAAGATATCTGGTAATTTTAAAAGTCATTTATATTTCTCTTTTATCTGTGGGTATATCGAATATACAATCGTTGAGATAATACGTAATAACAGAGATAGAGGAACATGCATGTGATACAACACCTACACAAGCACGAACTAATGGACACAGACGTACAATACGACATGGGCAACATCGAGTTGTATTTCGTAAAACGTTAGAGGCTTACGGCGTTTACCCACAATTAGAGGGTTGAAACGTGGCTTAAACAACCCTAAGAGGGGAAATTGTTTTCCTGCCTAAAGGCTTGGCACATATTATCTGTTTTTCCATTCCATTTGCAATACTGGCCCAATTGAGCTAAAGAAGATTATACTTTTTCCTTTTAGTGCAGTGTTGGTTATGACCAATACTGTATTGAAATTGTGGCGCTGACAGTTGATGTATATTTAACGATATAAGTTGTTTTGTTTAAAATTAAGCATTATATTCCGTTATATTTGTTTAAAATTATATTTTTGTTGATTTATATTGAGGCGTTATTTGTATGTACTTTAATAAAATGTATTATATATATGACATTAAGAAATATGTGTATCTTTTATATCGCCCTTTGATCAAAGCGATATTCGTTAGTGGAAAGTAGTCTTCGCGCATCATTAGTTCCAGGTAGGGCAGAAAAATTGGAAAAATAAGTATTCCAACAGCATTATAAGTATGTCTTCTTAAGGTTTTGGTGCTTACATTTACTTATCAAACTTCCTACAGCTTAGATCTTGAGTGAAGAAAAGTCGTAGTACAATTTCTTAAAACAGTACTCACAACAATCGATCGTCCCTCGTCGTTTTTACTTTTATGCGACTTTGTCCTGAAAGCCTAACTAACCTGCTTAACATTGTGAATAATGGAAATGGGAATTGGAAAATCTTAATATTTAAGTCATTTGATTGTTAGCCGAAGCTTACAATTAAGTAAGCAGTTAGATTGCTTAACGTCTACTACAGTAAATGCTTTTACCGTAACAAGAAAACATGGGTATGTGCGACTCGCCGGTGTCCAAGCGCCCCGGTACACCGGACCAGCGGTACCCTCTTCGTCTCATCGGGGGCGCCACGGGATTGCTTTCGCATGCTACCGTGACACCTGAATTTGTACGAATAATCGGATCATCATTAAAAATGAAATGTAAAAAGTCACCATCGATCCGACATTAGAAAAATACTTTAACTAAATTAAACTTTACATTTCAAGGTCATCATTTGCAAATATTATTTCAAGATAAGTTTTATCATACAAATAGACTAATTGTAGATCAACAATCAATCAATTAAAAATCTAAAAAGTATCTATAGAAATTATTTCGAAACTTTTTTTCTTAAGAGTCGCCGTTTCTCAGGTATAACGATTAAAAATGTTGAAAAAGTCGTGTTTTTCTTAATATGCACACGTTTCCACGTCAACTGTGACATAGTGCCCCAACTTGGTGCATTATTTTTAACATGAATCCCGGTAGAACATAACTTTCTAATGCTTTTTCGAACATTCGTAAAAAATTTCAGCTCTATGCAAATTATGGTAATTAATTTTTTGGGCTCAATTGGTCTCACTGTAGATTAAAGTTTCGAAAAGAGCAAGGTTTATTGAAAAAATATCTTATAAAATTTTGTTATTGCTTGTAAGGCTTGTTTCGGCGCTATAAGAATGAATTAATTTAATAAATTTATGATTTCTCAGAAAAAAGATATTTTCAAAAACATTATCTGCAACCGGAAAAATAAATTAGAACAGAGTTTTGTCTTTACGAAGGGGTTTCATCTTAATTATACCTATTAGACTCCGAAACAAGACGTTAATTTTTATGCCAGCATAAATATGTACCTTAGTTCATTTCGTTAGGCAATTAGAATAAGAATTCATGACTTTAATATCATTTTTACGAATGTTTGTATTTGACTTGAATATTTCAAAGAGTAGCTTCAGTAAATTTAAAAATAAATAATTATACATTTTAATAAATTTTTTTTTCTCTTGTAGTATTTTTGCTTATTTTGGTATCGTCTTGTTTATAATTCATTTAAAATTCTAAGTATACCCTGATAACGCTGTTCATATTAAAATTATGAATGCCTTATTTGTATTAAGGAGAGAGTGATTAATCCATATTTGTAAATTCAAACAAACGATTAAGCAACGTTGCAGTTTCTCCACCCTTTCTTAAAACGCTTCCCTTTTCTTCATGCTATTCTTTTCAGTAAAGAGAAGCGATTTATTTAAGTGGGGAGTAAAGCACATTGCTTGTTCATTGCCCTCCATAATAAGATCCTTAAAAGATTCGCTAGAGGTAAAAAATATGATCACATTAAGCTAACAATACCAAGTTTTCGTTCAAAAAATAAAAAAATTACTCAAATAAAAAAAATGATTTCTATAAAATCCTTCTTACTTTTAAAAATATATACGCTTTACTACAAACTTAAAAAAACCTACAAACATCAATAAAAACATACAAACTCATTTCAATTTAAAGATAACTTATTCATTTCGCTTTGTTACATTCTATTTCTGGATAGAATTGTTAGTCTTAAAGATCCATAAAATAACTGTATCGGAACCTTTTGCCATTTATAATGACATTCCATTCTATGGAGAAGTAGACTATTGTAATAGCTCTAAAAATAAGCGTGATGTTTACTACAATATGCGTCCCGTTTCCGAACTCAGTCAACGAAGCACAAGTAACCATCGTCAGTCGCATTAAGCCTAGTCGCCCGCATGCATGGAGATTGCCGCACAAATCAATTAGAGCGTGTTTTAGAACGAACGCTCTAAATTTAAATTTGAACGCATTTTTACGCGGTAAAATTATCTGTCATAGTTATTTTAAATTCGTTCGGTTTTCGTTTTTTTATTGTTCTTGATTTTAATGTTAACTATTTAATTATGAAGTCTGGAAAGGAAAAAATGTTGTTTGTTACATTTCTCCTAAGTGTTTTATTATCAGGTAAGTTTTAAGGATATTATTTTTTATTGAACGATTAAAACATGACAAAGAGTTATAAAACGATATTTATAAATAATGTGTGTATTCATTTATAATTTTGTTTTCTTCACTTTTCATATTTGAAGTTACTTCGTCTATATATCATAATATATTATCACATTTATTATGTGTTTAAGAACATAGCCTATATATTTGATGGAATAGTTTTAAAATTTACTAATAAGTTTTTAATATTCTAAATGTACTTTACTCAAATTAAATTAATATTTAAGTATTCAAATTATCTTTAGCTTGAGCTTTATTATTTTCTCAGGTCAATTGTGGACAGACAGTCGGGACATGTTATGTATTAAAATTTAATAAATGAAATAAAGTTATGTTATTCGGAATTTTCATTATTAGTAATGGATTTACGAAAGATATTTCTAACTTTATTAACATACAATTGGTTAGCCGATAAAATATAATCTGTTAATTCTTCACAATTTTTTCTCATATAGGAATTTGACACTTATAATGTTGCGTCACAAAAAAAATATTTTTTACATAAATAACGTTGAAAAGTATTTAATTATTATTTTAATAAAATAATTACTTATAATATATATATTTTTTTAATGTTTTAAATTTTGTTTCTGGTGACTTCCAGTCATTTGGCTAATTACAAACCTTGATAAATCTGTTAAACAAAAACCTCGTAAACATGAATAAATAAACAATAAATCATTTGAAGTACAACGAATAATAAGCATACATATTTTATACTGAGATATAGTTATATACCTCGTATATCGACACGGAAGTGTGTTAAGCTCTTATTAACTTAATAGGATAGACCTTCAATTGAACATTAGGCCAATAAGGGCGTTGCTTGTTCTTAATTATTTAAAACCAGCTAGTTAACTAGATTTGAAAGCGTAGCATTTGTTTTATTAGAAAACAGAAGTATAATATTACATATATGACAACAAGTTTATATTGAAAAGTAACTCCAGCCAAGTTTCCGTCCGTATGTACAAAACAGACGCAGAGCTATTTTATTTTTCTATTATTTATGTTTTTTTTTTATTATGAAACAAATGTATATAAATAAAATTTACGCAGGAATTTATCGATGCTATTCTAAAATTAGATAAGAAACAAATTTAGCCCTAATTTGATTTGTCATTCACATGGATTTATATTTTTTTATAAATTTCGATTCCAAATTGATATCTATTGCTATTATTACTGAAGTCAAGTAAATGATATGAGATCAATATTCAAGGCCGCATCACGCGCAAGGCAATACAATACCACATCATGGAATATACCTACATATTTCTAATTCCTGATAATATTGCATGTTGTTATTAAAAAGAGTAACACAACACGCGTATCAAACGACAATTTGATGCGTTCGGTCACTAGCTAGTTGAGCTCGTTAAGCAGCGATGGTAGCAATTCCTAAAATTATGTGCACCATATTGGTGTCATGATGGTAGAATTAAAACATGGTACTCCGGCTTGATATTTAGGTCGTGGATGTTAAATTGTTATGATGGGCACGACTCGTAAAGATTATAAGTGATTAAGCGCCTTGATTTTACGTTTGTTGTACAGTATAATTGTTTTGTGTTGAAATAAATATATTTTTTTGTTTATATTGTAACACTTAAACACATGTAAATATCTTATAAATTTGGATTGTGTTCAAAATTTTTTACCTAACAAATATATAATTAAGAAATGTGTATAAAAGAATAAAACAAAATTTGATAATCTCAAGTTATAGAAAATTTTAAACGGATAATTTTTTATTACAACAAATCAAAATATTTATATAAATATGTATAAATCAAAATTAAAAATATTCTATAAATGCATTTTTATTATAATCTACGTGTGTGTACGTGTACAAAACAGCAGTTTTGTAGCATTTGTATGTTATACATATTATGTATTGTATGTTTTCATTAGTATGTATTAATTAACATTTGTACAACTTCCCGCCTTATTCAATTTCATGTCGTCTATCCAGAGGTCGTGGAAGAGATCGGTATCTCGATAAGACCGCCTTTTGTACGCTTGTAGTAAGCATTATTTAAAATATATGTACTATATAGTCTGTGTAGTCGGGTTCGGAAAATATAGGAGTTAAATAAGAGTACTTTATAGAAGGCTTGTTTGATTTATGTCCGTTAAATAAATTCTGCGACGTAAAAAACTAAATAGGGTTTTTTTTACAACAATCTATAACACTTTGTATAATTTATCATATAATCATAACTCACCAACATTAAAAGTGTGTGCATAGTTTCGAATTAATAAGACTTATTCTCCTTGATAATATATATTCGCAATGTTAAAATCTGAGGTCTTATTATAGTGTTTCAATTAGATGACTTAATTAATTAGTAACGTTCAGTCTCGCCAATGCTCCGTTTATAACGTTCGACATTCAATCAATATTGACCCAATGATTCATGTCTACATGCAATATTTGAGAAATAGCTGACACAAAGATATACGTAGATAGTGACTGAAGGTAGCGAGTTCAAATCCCATTGACATGTCGTACAATTTCTGTGACATAAGTGTTATATACACTTTATTTATTTACTTACACAATTGTGTTGTTATAAGCATGCATATGTTTTACTTTATAGTTTTATTTCTAAGATTTTGTTGAAATTTTAAATAAAAACTTAACAATAGTAAATGCCAACGAAATTTCAATAATATCTTGTATATAGAATATATACAATTATATATTTATACAGATGACGAACTTACCCCTGTTTAATGTTAACAAAAAATAATTAAAGTAAATTACTTTTGAAAAACAAAACAAATGTAAAATGGAGACGAAATTGTACATACTATTAAAACTGCAACCAACTAAAGACATAACAACTCCTTTCCAAGCTTATCAGCCTAAGTGGAAACCCGTGATTCCACAAACTATCAATTAAGCCACTGTTTATAGAAAGGTTGAATCAGAAACAGAGCTCGCTAACAACATTATATTGCCAAATAAATCTCTTTTCTAAAGGTGAGTAAAGATAAAAAAAAGTTTTCAAATTATTTTTTCCTTACCACATCTAAAATAGTTCACAACTCGTAATAATCTATATAAAGGGTTATTGGTAATTCGACGTATTCCCGTTAGGAGGTGATAGGGGTAACTATTTGCAATAATTTTAATCCCTATATGCATAGTGCAAAAGTGAACCATTTTTGAGTTATCACGTTATTTAGATTTTTTCAAAATAAGTCAAAAATGCAACTTCAAAAATTTATTTAAAAAAAGTATCAATTAAAATCTATTTTTTTCTTCTGATTTATAAAAACGAATAAACACTGGTTATTTGTCAATATTAAAAAAGTACTTATCGGTCCAAATTACAAAATGCGAGATTTTAATTTTAATATTTTAATTTTTTTTTTTTTTTTTCCACAAAAATGCCTTAAAAACTAAAAAAATCGTTATGAAACTTGTCCTGCAGATTATTTTAAAACCATAACCGTTTTGTCAGCTCTCCAAAAATGTATAACAACTAGGAACTAATTTCAAAACAAGCGAAATAAAATGACCACAAAAGACGCTGGCAGAAATTCGTATTCGAACATGAACGAATTCGGACTAAAGTTCACTCTTTAAAATTCACACAAAATTAATTAAAAACAATACCCAAAGTAAATAAAACTAAAATAAAAATTTAGAACTCAACTACCGAATAAGTCAAATTATTCCGCATCATATTTGATGCGCTTTTTTAATTCTTATTTTGGGGTCTTCCGCGGATGATACAGGCGAGACGAGCCGGAGTAGATATAAGAGAAGACTGTTTTTCGTATGGACAGCTCTACAGCCTGTTCGAGAGTGAGCTCTGTAAGCAGTCTCGTGTATCTAGCCCACGAAAGTCGAACCACAAATGAGGTCTTAAATTAACGTAATATTTTAAATTATTCTGTAATATAATCAATTTCCAGGCGAGCGAAGCCGCGGGCAACAGCTGGTACATTTATGTATTCAATACTAGAAAAAAAGCAGTAGTTATATATAACCTATAATATAATATAGTAGTTAATTATTAAGTTAATACAATCAATATAATTATAGTAAATAGTGTTTTGATTTTGCAAATGTTCAATATTTAATCTGAAGCAACTCAGTTCGCGATTGATATAATAAAATAATATTCAATTTTATTCGTAGAATAATTACGCATTATATTGTTAAAGTCGATTACATATAAAAGATAAAGTTAAATGTACAAGATATATTTTTTTATTATGCTATAGGATGGCGGACGAGCATATGGGCCACCTGATGATAAGTGGTCACCACCGCCCATAGACAATGGCGCTGTAAGAAATATTAACCATTCCTTACATAACCAATGCGCCACCAACCTTGGGAACTAAGATGTTATGTCCCTTGTACTTGTAGTAGCACTGGCTCACTCATCCTTCAAACCGGAACACAACAATACTGAGTACTGTTGGGTGGCGGTAGAATAAAATAACACATAACACTTGTAGGCTTAAAATATTTTTTATCCACAATCTACTTTTAATACTTGTTCTAGTAAGGATTATTTTCAAATCAAAACTTTATCTTTTTTGGATAAAAACTGAATGATAAAACAAAAATAAATAAAAGTACTTAATTATTGACGTAGTTATAATATATTCAGAAGAAAAACAACAAATCGTATTCATATTATTAGAAAATATTTACCAAAGAAAAATAAGCTTTCCAATAAAATTTAAAAGGTATCTAATTGATCTACCTGTACGGTACTTTAGGGTTGATGTAAAAGGGCTAACGTCCTATCCACTCTTAAGACAAGATTTTCGTTCAATTGAAGAGGAAAATAGGAATATTATTATGTAAATAAAATCTTTTTCTATTTAAAAAAAACGAATACGAAATTATACTGTTACAATCAGTTATTAAATAATACAAGGATTTGGATACATAAACATAAATAAATAAAGGTTAAGAAATAATAGACATGTCGTTAAGGTGATCCTAAGTGACCGTGAATACAAATGGTAATCGGAGATCAATACTAGGTATTATTGTGTCGCTTGACCGACCTGATCTTCCGTGTAATATATAACTTGGTAACGATATATTTTAATTAAAACTGGAAACGTTGCCAAACACTGACCTATAAAGATGCTATTTGCGGTTTCATTAAACTGTGTCAAAGATCTAGCTACGAGTGAAATTTTAGTTGTCACGATCTCCGTAAAAAAAAAACAAGAATCATGTGACGTAATAAAATAAATAGAATATTTTTTTACGTCAAGCTTATATTTTATCTGTGTACGGAATCAAATATCATTTTGTCTACTACGTACATCATATAATCACCACTCACCAGCATCAAAAGTGTATGCGTAATTACGGCTTAGTCAGATAATAGAAAGTAAAAATTCTGTTGGAAGATTTAACCCATAATAGAAAATTATTATTATACGAAGATAAATTCAAAACATATGTACGTTGGTTGCTTGGAAGAGATCGCTATGTAGCGATGAGGTCGCCAAAATTGTACGCGTCTTTTATTAAGGCTGGATTTATGTTGTATTTATTTATTTTCTCTGTGTGCTGTACAATAAAGTATACAGATAAAGATATTGCTCTATAGAAATAATCGTGTCACGAAAAACATACATACTTTTTAACTATACTATATAACAGCAGACATTAATGACAAAAATGTCTACTGAAAGGTCACAGACAAGATATTTTATTTAGTTAAGTCTACGAAACACGTCTCTGATTGAAAAAAATAAAATAGAATTCAAATAAAAATGTAAAATATAAATATTTATATTATATAATAACGCGTGAAGCTGGGACGAGTAACTAGTGTATATAAAATATGTGCAGAAAATAAACATTATTAAATACAGAACGTTAAGTTCGGTATTATTAATGATTAATTAGTTTACCAAAAGCGCACCCCAACCACCGCCCATGAGCAAGAAACTAACTCCAATGCAATGAATATTTCGGTTAAACCGCCGTACTGTTTAATTTGGTTTGTGATTATGCAATTTCTGCAATTCATTGTTGGTTTTGATCCGCACACAACTATGTAATTAATTAAGTACCAGCTACGTTTGTTTTGTGAACATTCAATTCGTATGAACACCGTGACGTGTTAGCTATTTCTGTTTTATTTAGATGGACGCTGATTAGTCTCGTTGCTAATGTCAAATGTTGTCTAAAGAATGAACTCATGATATTTATCAAGGACGATGTTTGCGTGCTTCTATTTTTAATGTAAATTTTATGTAATTATCACTAGTTATGTAAATATTGTACAATTGTTAATAATATTAAATAAATAAATAATTATTGCAAATAATTAATATTGATTGCCACGTTGGTCTAGTGGCCAGATATATGGCCAGAACTCGAGGTCCTGGGTTGAAACCGCAAAACCGGTCGATAAAAAATTACGGGGTTTTTGTATCGCAAATTTCTCGATAACAGCCCGAAGTCTGGAAGTTGGAAGTGTGTACACTCCCGTGCCTCGGAAAGCACATAAAGCCGTTGTCCCGTGCCTGAACTCATCCCGTTCGTCCCAGATTTTCAGTTCCATCGGATAGTGAGCGTGAGGAAATAGAGTGACCTGTGTTTTCGCTATAGTATGTTCAACGTAGTTGGTTGATCTCCCTTGAGATTGGTATCCGTCGCCGAAATCGTTCAGGACGGCATCATCATCATATTTCATATATATTAATGCTTTCATCGTAATCAAAACTCTGTGTCTATATATATTGTCTCAGTATCGTCTAGAAATTTAATCAAAATAAATTTATAGCAAATGAATAGACACGACGGTTAATAAAAATTCACTTCCAAGAAAATATTGAAAGAAATTATGTTCGTTACACTTTGATAAAGCCAGCTTAGCTGGAACATTAAAGAATCAACTTTGAACATACCTAAGTGTGATTTCTAAACATTAAAATATTCTTATGAAAGTATTAAATAAAAACAAACCGCTTTATTTTCATTAAAATTTGAATAACGTGTGACTCTAAATTTTTACTCATTATAACTCCTCATTTTAAAGATTTTCGTTTCGTTTATTAGTCAAACGAGGCGGACGAGCAAATGCGTTACTTGATGTTAGGTGACCACTGCCCATAATTTGTGCCGTGAGAAATATTGACCATTTCTTACATCTTCAATGTACTACCAGATATTATGTCCCTCTTGCCTGTAACACTAGGTCACCCATCGACTAGACCACAACGATACTAAGTATTGCTGTTTGGTGGAACAATATATGATGATATTTGTATATCATATTGTAACAGTAGATGACATATATTAAGTGAATTTTATTTTTGTATGTTCATCATTAAAATTAACTAATTTATTATTTGTAAGAATTTAATGAATACAACATTTTTAAAGGGTATGTTAAATGCAATAGCCCTTAGTGAAAAAAATTATATCGAACTAGCAATTTTAAACGTGTATCCATAATTCCATATCAGATTCAATCGGTGCGGTGCATGGTCATTTACTCCATAAAACGTTATTGGCAGGGGTACAACCCCTAGCACGTATCCCGATGTGCTAATTCCTTCACTTGGGACGAATAAAATTGAATCATGGACATCTATAATATGACGTATGCATTATTACTTACCAATTAAGTAAAGAATAAGATTTATAAAAATATAAACATTTATAAAAAACACTTAATATAACGTTACGATAAACTATCTTATGTAAAAAATTTATATTGGTCTGGTATATGTTGATGGATGTTTGATGGATTACCATGAAAGTTGGGACATACGAGAATATCTAACTTTTCATATCGGATGACAATTATATTACTAAATGTGTATTTCATTTTATATTATGAAACTACCCACAAGCCGATGCTGCAGTACATCGACTTCTTTACCGTTCAACCGATCGCAATGATTAGTATATACACCAACTTGACCATATGTTTCGGATTTTGTGAGACGTACATAATATGTATTTTAAGAAGACATTCCTTAGATGGTTGTAGTTAAAGCTTTGTAAAGGTATCGTTGAACATGTACGTATGTTATTGCTTTAAAATAATGTATGTATATAGTACTTGCTGAAACTGCGACACACAAACCGTTACAACAATTTTACCATTAGAGGTGAATTATCCTGACCCAAGACAAAAGCTATGTACATACCAAATTTCATTCAAACCGGTTCACTAGTTTAAGTATGAAGAGATAACAAACATAGCTATTTTTGCGTTCATACATTGTTATTATAAGTTTTTCAAAATCGAATTGCCAATAGTCATATCGTTAACTAGTTTATTAAGAGGCAAAGCAAATTAATCATACTTAAATATATTCGTTACTGTTCAAATACTAATAATATACTTATGTAATATATTCACTTGAACGACAATAAACAAGATAATAAAATTTACGTGATGTCCGAAAATATATTTTTTTTCTATTTTTGCTCGTTATTTCGTATGTACATATATATATCAACTTTTGTACATCAAGTAAATATAATTAAAAAGTAGGTGAGTTTGATTTTTGTAGCATGTTTATAATACAAAACATTTCTCTATATTTTATAAACATTATATAATTCGCAACGTAAATATTATATGTTATGTAAGATAATTCATAGCTGTAGACATTTATTTTCATACATAACCGATGTTTAAACATACAAATTATTTAATCAAAACGACCTTGTATGCCACTAAACTAAAGCATGGCAGATCCAAGTTAAAATTCTCAACATAAATGAGAGCTACATAACGTCACTTGTAAAGTGTCGTAAAAAGATTATCTGATTAAAAATGTTCATGGCTTAAATACGTATGATGTCACGTGAAATCTTGTTTAAGATTGTTTGCATCTCCTTACAAAAGGATAAGGTTACACACTTATATCTGTAGGGCACATGTGTTGTATGAGTCAAGTTTACGACAATTTACTTGTCTAATGCCCACGAGTCTTCCGGATTTGTCATAATTATTATCAGACTGGATATTTTTCTATACACGTACTTAGGACTTCAGTTATATCTAAACTTTCTGTACCAACAGCTAGACTTTACTATAAGTAAAAATTATTTATAATTCAGTTTTTAATAGGTGTCAACTACTTTCTACCTCGTAGAGTTACTTCTTTATGTGTCATAAAGTCATAAATTATGACTATATAGACATAATCGTAACCCGCTCCTTGTTTACGAAATGTAATTAGGGAGATATTATCATGCACTTTAACCTCAAAATAGGAGTCCAGCTATAATTTAAAGCTATTATCTAATTACTTATATCTCTTTTTAGACGTTTTTTATGGTACTCAATTGTATGCACAAAAACACGTTCAATCTCTATTCTTGCTCCTGAACCAATAGGTCGATAACTCGACAAGACTTCAGAGAATTTAGGAGAACGGCAAAGGTATTTTTGTTTTTAACGAGGCACAGGCGTGTTAGCTATACCAATTGCTGGCTTCTGCTCATAATATTTGACAGAAATATCCTATCACTGTTTTTACCTTATCAGTTAAAACTCCGGTCATCAATCTCAGAAGCCTAGTAAGCTATTGAATTATAGAGGCAGCTATATATATATATATGATAACATAATCAAATTTATTACATTTAGCATCGTTACACTTAAATCGACATTAGAAACTAGGCTTAGTCACTTACTTAGTCATTGACAATAATAATCTTTTAAAAACCAAGTGAAAAAAAATCATCGATGATATGCATGCTTATTAAAAAAAATAGCCTAAATTTTAATAATGGTAACATTGACAATTGTTTACATAAAATACTCATTGCAGTTTTACAAAACACATGTTGAATGACCTTCGCGTTTGATGGTGTGTATTAAAAATAATAATTAGCTGCACATTCCGGTGTAATTTGTTAAAGTGACCCACTTACATTGTTTAGAACACAAAACATGAACATTTACGACCGTGATAATAATAAAATGATGAGCGTTAGGTGCATAAACATAGCCGACCACATTAGCCAAAATATTTATCATTAGTTGAAAATCTAATTTTCTAAATCATAATGTAAACTCTACACACACAAAGGGATTTGAAGTTTAATTAGTAATTATTGTGGTAATAATTCTCAAAGGATTCAGGACAAAACATGATACGTATTTTTTTTACTAAAAAAGTTCTCCACTCGTATGTTACCCTATTTTTCCTGATATGAATAGTAAGGTTTCCTAAATGTAATTCTAAAGGGTATTTATTTATTCTAAAATAAAGTACGTTTTATGATTCTTAATTTTACATCGCTTAGTTGAAAATACGTTTATGAGACCAAATGTATAACATCAGATAAATGTTTGTCGAGATCAAAGCGCGCGTCATTGGACTAGTAGAACTGTAAACATTTTCTTAAACAAAGTTTTTTCATTATAGCTCAGGTAAGTTTAATAAAGACGGGACGTATAAAACCTTATTGTTTTTATTATTACGTTTTATCATAAACTTTTGTCTAGCATCTTATAATTTGTTTCTATAATAAGATTTCACATTAACTTGACCTACTAAAAAATGTAAAGCTCATGTCAAAAAAAACATTGATAAATAAGATTATATTAAAGTTAAAAATGCCTGAACTTAGTATTTATTTATTTTTAGGCGGCTAAAATGGTGGAAAAGACTAACTAAAAAAAAGAAAAGACTGAGTTTTATGCCAGTTCCGGTAGAATCTACTTTACAAACCAAGTGTAGCTTTACTTTCAATTCAACTCTGTAGTTATGACATCAAAAGTTCTATTATGAGCCTACTTGCATAAAGAATATTTTGTTTTATTTTTAATAATCTCTTTACACACAATTAATATCGATGATGTAATGTGTGTGATGTACACAATTATATTACTTTCCTTACATCGCAAATACACCACCAACCTTGGGAACGAAGATATTATGCCATGTGACTGTAAATACACTGACTCACTCACTCTTCTACAACACAACACACACACTTGGAGCACAAGAATATTAATTAGTGCATCCAGACATGTTTGCCCAAAGCACCGATATTAAGTAGTCCACCACGAATTTCACCATGCTGCGATAATACTGGTTAAAATATAGATAAATTTCCATGTAGATGCGACATTCAAGTTTCCTCGAGACGTTTTTCTTCGCATTAAGCATATGAGATTTCAGCGGTGCTCGCGGGTTTGAACGCACAATCAACGGTTAGAATTCTCGTGATCTTATCATTGAAATATATCGGCTCTCCCTTCACTATTATTTATTAATTACAAATTTTAATTGTTTAATAAATTCTAATTATTGTTGAAGTTCACAATTTCAAACATTCAACAATAAAGTACAGAATAATTAAGTAGTTATATTAAATACATATATATTGCTAAAATATACAATATAAAAATACATTAAAATTAAAATTTATTAAAATCATGTCATTTTTAACTCCCCGTTTGATTTCCTTGAGCTGGATCGTTTATCGCTCAAACGATCTGAATTGCGGTCCAACTTTGAAATGCCGTCAGCATTTTTGCTAACATTCTCACCACAGCTTGTACAAAAAAATCCAAAAAAATTGCAAAATCAAGAACGAATTTGTTACATATAAACAGAACTCCAAATTTTGTTAATTAAAAAATGGTAAGGATTATTTATTTAATCCTTCTTACTCTGATACACCTTAAATTGATGAAGTAACTTTGTTAAATATTCGTATTTATTATTACATTATCATATATGCGCGTATACAACGTAATCCATGCATTAATAAGTAAAGAGAAAACTTTGTACCTTTAAACATATTGTGCTTACGGAAGAGTGTGCGATTTTGCATAGTAAAAGTTTTAAATTATATTTTTAGAGACGTCACGTCACGTCGTTGGAGTGACAGCTGATTTTGTGGCTCTAATAGTTTTAAATTAAATAAAAGACAAAGATTCTATTAAACAGTTTTATTATTGTAAATAATTGTGAGTGTGACAGATTTCGTGAGTAAACTATAGTGGAAAGATCTTATTAGTGTTTATTAACATAAATACCATTAAAATACTCTGAACGGTCTGTTACAATATACCCACGTAACTTTGAAGTGAAAGAAAAACGTTATTTTTAATCTAAATTTTTTCAATTTGAAAACTTATATGATGTTAACAGTCTTGTTAGTTAATTTAATAGCAGTATATTATCTGTTTTCGACACCCTAGCTCCTCTGGTTTGCGGTTATTTTAAAGAATATCAATATCCATGGTTTACCTATAACATCAATAAAATGATCCGGCACACACAAGATCGCGGGTTACTCGCGATGACAGTCACATAGCGTACTATAAAGATTTAAAATCTGAAGTAGAAATGGCAATCCATAGAGAGAAGAGTGCATACTTTACTCACTTCATAAATAATAACGCTAAGAGACCTAAGTACTTGTGGAAGCATCTAAATAACATCTTTACATATAAGAAAAAACGGGATTGTTTTCTACCAGAGCACTTATCGGATCCGAATTTACTTAATAGCTTTTTTCTCGAATTACCCGGAAACAATGATGTGACACAGTCTGATATTCATTTCTACACAAGTAATAGATACTCTTCTAGTAGCTTTGCCCTAAATCCAGTAGATGCCATAACTATATTAAAAACACTACGCTGCATTAAATTAAAAGCTATAGGCTCCGATGGTATCTCTATGGAAATTATCTTAAGTAGTTTGCCGTTTATTTCGGATACGATTGTGAATATAGTTAACACTTCTTTACGGACTTCCACCTTTCCTGATTTATGGAAAAAAGCAATCGTCAGACCGGTTCCAAAAATTGATAACCCCATAAATATTAGTGATCTTCGACCGATTAGTATTTTACCTTCATTAACAAAAGTTCTAGAAAAAATAGTGTGTTGTCAACTTACACACTATTTAGAAACTAACGACATACTTCCTTCCGTTCAGTCTGGGTTTAGGAAAGGTAGAAGTACAACTACCGCACTAGCGAATGTAGTTGACGATGTGCTAAGAGCTCAAGACGCCGGGGAAGGTACCATACTAGTGCTTCTCGATTTCTCACGTGCCTTCGAGACTATTAATTTGGCGTTATTGTCTAAATTACATTAATACGGTTTCAGTGCAGATACTATTAGATGGTTCGACAGCTATCTCAACAATAGATTCCAAGTTGTAGAAGTTACTCGGGAGGATGGATCTAAATGTGTATCTAGAAGCAGTATAATTACCAGAGGGGTACCGCAATCTATCCTTGGACTTGTTCTCTTTTCGCTTTATTGTGCTGACATAGTTCCATACAATTTTGCAAATATCATATTTACGCATACAACTATATATTTCTTTTAAACCCTCAAATTTAAATATAGCGGTTAATAAGCTTAACGATGACTTAAAGATAATTTCTACATGGTCTAATTTTAATTGTTTAGTCTTAAACCCAAAGAAAACCAAATACTTGATCTTGGGCACGCGAACTCAGATACGCAAAATAACAACATTATCCCCAAATGTAAAATTGCATAACATTCGCATTGAGCGTGTCATTGAAGCTAGAAATCTGGGAGTCTTAATGGACGAAAATTTAAGATTTGATCAACACATTGTACACATTGTTCGAAATTGTTTCTATCGGTTAAAATTATTATGTCAAATTCGTAAATACTTAAAAAATCATGTGAGAGTAAACCTATGCGAGGCACTTGTTCTTTCGAAATTAAATTATGCTGACATCGTAACGGGCCCGAGGTTACTAATGCGAACTAAAAATCTTATTCAAAAGGTTCAAAATGCCTGTGCTCAATATTACTTCATGGTTCCACTACGCTCATACGTTACCCAATATTTGAACTCTGCTAAGATGTTAAAGATGGACTATCGCAGACAGTTACATTTCGCGACATTATTGTTCAGCATAGTGAAGTACAAAATGCCTCCATACCTCTATCACAAATTAAAATGGCCATGCGAACAGAGACTAACCCACGAAATACGAGCATCGTCCTACTCGTTGACCATGCCGCCATATAAGACTGCTGCCTTTCGGGGGAGTTTTATATACACTGCGACAAAGTTCTAGAACAACCTGCCGCCACCTCTTCGAAACCTGAAAACATTAAATATCTTTAGAAACTAGAATTTTTATTTTATTCAATTATAATTTTGATAAATATAGGTAAATTTCATCATGTCATTATATTTATTACACGATTCTCTAATTTATATTTCCTCGGACTTTGACTTTGACTTTGAAATTATATATATATACTTATATACATTATCGTGAATATCGTTTTATGACCCCAGTCTTTATTACTCGCTTCGAATATGGTCCCGAAATGTATACCTAATTGATGGATGCGTTAGGCGTGGGTGAAAATAATAGAATTCTTTCTTACAGAGAGCGACGCTTGCTTCACTAGCAATCAAGTCGAATTTAATAAGATTAAAACAGGAAGTTCCTTTTACCAGGAATGTAGATGCGATGACCCAGGTTCAGGAGTAAAACTCAAATGGTTAGATATAAATAACCAAGAAATACTACCATTGAGGTAATATAATATCAAATTTTATTTGTCTATTTGGCCTGTTTAAGTAAATTATATCAAGAATGTTAACAGAATTGTAAATCTACAATTTATATTCCGTTTTTTATTGCCTTATAAGGAAATCGTTAATATAGTTTAGAGCAGTTGAATATAATGTTATTCTGTGATTATATTGTATTGTTATTTAAGGACAAATATGCTTAAATAAAAAAATAAAAAATCCATTAACAATACTTTTATTCCTAAAGTAAATAATTACTTTCACAAGACCAGGTACAAAATCGAACGTGTTTTCTGAATGGATGGACAAACAGACTTACAGTGTATATATATCTAATATAAGCAAATCAATATCCGGTGCCTACAAGTGTGTGACCGATCGAGATGGTCGACAGTATACGTTAACGTATAACGTGGAGGCATATGGTGGGTATTGCAATTAGTAGCTATATTGTTTGTCGATAACCTTAATAGGTATTGGTTTATAAATTACATCACCACATATTAGAATTTGAATAATAAATTATATATTTTATAATTAGATATCTTTATTGTAAATTGGGCTGTACGAATAACTACTTTAGCCTAGGTAGCTGAAATATAAGCTTATATTTGTTAAATTATAAGCAAATTTATGAGGGAACGAGATCTGTTAATCTTTTTTTTTATTATACATGAAGTTGTATTCATAACATAAGTTTGTATCTCTAATTTATCTTAATTGTATTTATTTATTATATCACGTAGACCTTACAAGTTACCGAAGTAAAATTATATCTCTTAATTAATTAACTTTATCTGAGAAGCTAAAAAGATTAATTAATTCTAAATTCTAAACATTTATAATATTATATTTGTGAGACTAAATAAAAGATTAGTAAATCAACGTACTCATATACAGACCCGCCTTACTTCGTGAATACGAAAGAAACACAATACGTTGTAAGCGGTAAAGCTGCCTTGATAACTTGTGAAGCAAGAGGCGAAGCTGATCTATTAATTAGTTGGCATAAAGAAGATGAAGGGCTTATTGAGGTAAGATTGCGCTCGATATGTTCTAAACAGAAATTATCGAGAGATTTCCGAAAATTTCAAAATATTAAAATTCTGTTTTTATTTTAAGCTTATTAAATTAAGTTTTTGTATAACACGTTATTATCATTTGAGATGTATTACAAAACATTATTGCAGCAGAGTAAAAAAGCTGTTGTAGAATTATATTGCATAATTAATCAATTTCAGTTTGTTGATTATAAAATAAATATTTTTGCACAAAAAATCCTAATGAGAAATTAACAAGTATAGTTTTAGTAAAAATTATAAAACAAGTGGAACTAATCTCATTGGCAAACCAGTTGATTATATTTAAGAAATCAGTGGCTATCTCTGGATAACATTGACGCCTTAACAGTTTTAATAAATTAATAAAATCCTTATTAATTTATTAGTTTTTCGTAATTTTTAATTGGTTTGTAAATTAATCTTTAATTTTAATTTAATTAGATATTGGGTGAAGGACATTATGACCCTATGACCTCAGAAGAGTAATAACGCTGGTGAAATCACGCGGTACAGCTAGTGTTTATATAATTTGTAAAATCATATTTTAGATAACAGATGACGACAAATACAAAGTAACTCCAGAAGGACTGATTATTGACGCTATAACAAAAGAAGATAGTGGTGCGTATAGATGTACTGCATCTGATCTGGAGACTGGGGAAGGTATCGACAGGGACATTTATGTTGAGGTAAGTGTTAGATACATATAATTACCGTTTGCCTTAGACAATCATATAACATCCTAGCCAATCATAACTTTTCTTAGCTGTTGTGTCGGATTTACTTTGTTCTCTATTTCGGGTATTCTGGAACGAGCTTCTGAAACTATTAGCATGTGCTTTATACTTTTTTTGGCATTATCTTTCTTTTTCATTTGCGACCCGTAAGTTTGAAACTTAAAATGTTAAAAACGTATTTAATAAATAAATAAATAAATTAGGAGGAAATGGTTGAAATTTCATACGGCGCCATTGTCTATAGGCAGTTTTGACCACTTCCCATCTGGTGGTTCATTTACCCTTCCGTCTACCGATGCCATAAAAAGCTTCGCATCAAATAAAAACCCGAGCTTCTTCGGCAGGCGCCCGTTTTTAATGTATTACGATACAAGTATACATATGTATATACTTGTAGCGTAATACATTAAAAACTCATACCCTGTGTTTAAATTATTCAGAACTTGCGATCCATCATGTGAGTTTTGAAGTAATGTAAAATATAGAAATCTCAAGGTCAGGGCTATGGGGAGGACGCTCTAACACCATGATATTGGCCACCGTCAAATACCTAGTCCCGTCTGTCCTTGAAATCAGATCTGAGTCTTGAATTTGGTCTGGGAATTGTCAATTCAATGGTTTTAGCGGACTATGAACTTGTAATTGTCTTTTATCCAGCGACCACAACAGATTTGGACGATAATACAATTCCAACTAATCTTCTATAATGTTTTTTTTTATTTTTTATTCTAGTATTTTTAAGGGCCCTTTATAGGCAGCCTATATGTCGGCCCTTCTATAATGTTAATGTTACTTATTTACCTAGTTGTTATGTTAGATGTTACATATTATGTACTTTGTGCGAGCCCGTCTGGGTAGGTACCACCCACTCATCAGATATTCTACCGCCAAATAACAGTACACTGTATTGTTGTGTTCCGGTTAGAAGGGTGAGTGAGCCAGTGTAATCACAGGCACAAGGGACATAACATCTTAGTTCCCAAGGTTGGTGGCGCATAGGCGAAGTAAGGAATGGTTAATATTTCTTACAGCGCCTTTGTCTATGGGCGGTGGTGACCACTTACCATCAGGTGGCCCATATGCTCGTCCGCCAACCAATGACATAAAAAAAAATATATATGCAACTACTGGAAGATTCGTTTTTTTAGTACGCCTTAACATTACAAAATGCCTTCTCTAAATTATATAATGTTATTAAAAATCTAGGAATACCGGATCTAACATAATAATTGTATTGAGAGCTCAATATAATATTTTTCTTTACTACTTCCTTATTATGCCAAACTTGCAAACTAATTGAATAGAAACATTTTTTAATAAAATGCTTATTCAGACTAGCCACTCAAATATCGAAAGACCTTAACATGAATATTTAATAGTAGGTACTTGATTATAAGCTGATTTATATTCGACCTATTTTCACTCAACTTTTTTTTACTAGAAAAGTAAGATTATCATTTTGAGAATTTTAACGTTTAAAAACATAGTTGTCCATATTGAAACTAGCTTATGCGGTCGGTTTGCGTTGATCTTGATTTCGAATCTGAGCAAATAAAACTCATGCTTGTGTTAAACTAAAATATAGCGAACCTTTATGTATCTGATAAAATTCTGTCACATCCACAAACTTCCATTGGACCAGCGTAAGCATCAGCAGCATAAGCTTCAACTTTTCTTAAGGAAAGCCTATGCTTTAGCTCAACAGTTGGACATTTATGGCATTATTCGGTCAATCGCATTTCAATGCTAGGCATAGAGCTTTTTTATCTGGAAAAAGTTTTAAGGCATTTCCTTCTACTTAAACAAGGGATATGAGGGACTGACCACTGAGTGCACTGGAATACCCGCTATATACTACAGAATACTAACACAAACAAAATGAATGATGGCATAAAGCCTTTACACCTTGTTGAGAATGATTTCGTCATTCATTCCTGAACTGTTATTTATACCAAATAAAGACTTAATTTATTTTATAAAGATAAGAAAACTAATATACTTGGATTTTATAAAATTTCATATCATTATTTTAGGTAATATCTACTCCGTCGATAGAAGAACTGGCAGCATCTCCCAATGCAACGGTCGCACTTGGTGAAAGCTTGACGATAGAATGTTTAGCTACAGGTATTCCTCATCCCGAATACACATGGAAGAAAATATCAGATAAGGTATGTAAACTAAGATTTATTACTATTTAAAATTGTATCTATATAACGGTTACCAATTAATTTTATTGCGTGATATTTGCACTTGACTTACTCATATAAAAACAAAAACAATCTCAGAACAACTATCTTTGTATAATTTTATTCTATTCAAGTATAAAAAAGTTCTAGAACCTCCCTCTACTAAAGTAATCAAGGTTGTAAAACAAGAGTCGACTTTTTAGGATTCGTCAGAAACGAACGTGACTTGGCAGCGGGTTAACAGCAGGATTGTATTCCAAGAAGTAGAAGCAGAGGATCGAGGTACATACGAATGCACTGCGAGCAATAGTGCTGGGAGTAATGCTATGACTATTGATATTGAGGTAAAGTATATTGATTTTTATGTTAATATGGAAAAAAAGTGCTGTCAGTTTCTAGCTTTAGCTCTCTCGCCAGTGTTACCTCAAAGAGATATATATATATAATAAGAAGAAAGCGTCAGAGTTTTCGAGAAGCTGACTGGAAATAGTTGTTAATACAGACGCAAAATAATTATAATAGTAAAATTATTAAACAGGATTTAAGAATGAGAATAGAAGTCATTACATTTGTGAACAGTGATGAAGATATTCATATTTATTCTAAATTATCGGAGGAAAAAACTCGTCAAAGTTTGTGTAGATATTTATCAAAGATTCTCTTTTCCATAGGTATTGCTACCACCAAATATAACAGAGTTTAACAATGTAACGGCAGTGGAAGGGTCTACGACGCAATTAGTTTGTAAAGTATCGGGTCGACCGTTACCGCATATTTCTTTAACATTTTTAGGTGAAGAATCTGACGATCAAAGGTGATTGTTTATATCTATCTAAAATCTAACAAAGCGTCTATATTTAACCATAAAATGATTGAACACTAGTTTGTCCACGCGGCTTGGCAAACTTTTATTTATTTTATTTAGGTTTTAAACACTTTAAATGTTCCAAATATTTTTAACATATTGATAATGTTAAAAATATTTCGTACAATTAAAATTGTTGATATTATAATTTGGATGCAATTAATTATGTAACCAAATTATAATGATTCCAATATATCAATACGTTAATAACTTCTGATATTCTATACATTATTAAAAAATATTAAATTATAAAAATCGTCAAAATAAATAATTCATGCAAGATAGAAAAAACGCTAGTATTTTTTAATTATATGGCTTGATGCCGATTTAATATCGGCAGAATTTAAAATTGTCTTTATTTGATTGATAAATTAATTTCCATATGAACATAATAAGTTAAGCCTAGTTAATGTTACTTATTTTAGCATTGTATGGGACAACAAAAATTTAAGTGACACAGAAGCGGAATTCTACTTATCATTTCTTAGGGTGAATCGGTCGCATGACGGAATTTATCTCTGCAATGCAACTAATGAAAGTAAGATTACTTTTGTAATACTATTTTGAACTCATTTATTTTAAGTCATCAACTGTTTTCTACATTAATTAAAAAATATATTTGTATTTCGTGATTATATTTGAAAATATATTTATTATTTTTGACATAATTAGTATTTCGTTAATCTTAACGTTGTGATTGTATTTAAACTAAGTTTAAAAATAATGTTTATTTTAATTGCCTAATGAGGTTTTATTGTTTTATCCGTAGTTGATTCAGTGGTAGAAGAAACGTTTTTATCTGTGCTTTTTGCACCGCACTTCGACCTATCCTATGAGAGGGTTTGGACGTGGAAGGACAAAAACATCAACTTAAGCTGCGAACATCAAAGCAATCCGAAAGCTGAAGTTACTTGGAAGTCAGTATAAAAATTTAATAAAATTATTCATTTATTATTTAATTTTTAATTTATCAGTGTACTGATTTTAAGTTAATTATAATAGACGAAATCACAATTATCACAATAGACAAAAATCTTAATTAAAACACTTTTGAATTACCAACTTTTTAGAAGATGTCCGATAAAAATAAATAAAAAAATATTATTAAGAAAAACTAAATACAATCAAAATTATATGATATTAAATTAATCTACTAAAACTAATTTTCTTAAATCAAACTGTAGGAATAATCAATTTATTCTTAGATATCAAGGTAATGGAATATTAGCCGAAGATCAACTAGAAATAAATAAAGTTATGTCAGATAAATTACACAACGACCCTCTTATAATTGAAAACAAAACTTGGTACGGAATTTACGAATGTACAGCGAAAAACGAGTTCGGCGAAGCTAAGAAAATAATTCATTTGCTAGAAGGATTTACGCCAGCGGTTATTAATAATGTAAGATTTTATAACTTCAATATAAAATACCCGAAGTTACATACAAGTTTTAATATTTAAATTTTAAAGAACGTTTTAATTAATTAATAAATTTCAAATACAAACGAAGTAACTTTGCTAAACTGGACATACTAATTATATTACAGTAAAACTTTCTGGTCAAACTTTGGTTAAAGACATTTTCTAAGTTAAAGACTATTTTATATCTGACTGAGTACTAAACTGTAGGATGAGCCAGGAAATCCTAGTGATTTTTGTGCTAAGATACACAACATAATATTTAAATAAGCCAAACTAAGTTCTATATTCTATATCACTTTTACCTAAAAACATCAGTCTTATGTAACCTTAATTTAGGTTGTGGTTATTTCTGTAAGCGTATTCTCTGAATGCTAAAACAAATTTTGTGCTTAGATTATACGACCTAAGAAAGTAATAAATCTCCTTATGTCGTTAAACAAATATTCTCATAACTGAGTACGTCATTTAAGGAAAAACAGGAAAGAGTTCTGAGAGTAACATATTATTTTATTTATTATTCTTAAAAATTACTCATATTATGAATATATAAAAAATAGCAAGCTTAGTTTAAACAATTTATTGAGTCAATTTGTAACTTCTAGGTAACAATTGTAAATGTAACATCAAACTCAGTCACATTTTCTATCGAAGGACCAAACGAATTTAATGGACCAGATGTAATTGGGTTCCAGTCGGAATACGACGAAGTAGACAATTATAATATAACTGACATACATATTAATAGAACTTGGTCTAAAGATAGACCATTTAGATTAGATAGATTGAAAGCAAACACAAGTTATAATATAAAGTTTGCAGCAATCAACGATGTTGGGAATGGACCTTGGAGTGAAATCTATGACTTTGTGACACTAGAAAAGTAAGTTTTGTTTTTATAGTAACAGTAATTAGAATTATCCAAAGTAAGTAACTAAGTAAGTATAAACATGGTTTATTATTTTTTATTTTTATTTAAAAGATATATATATATATATATTCAAGCCTTAATTATTTGAAAGTTATAATATATCGTGTATTTAATAACTCTGTTATTTAAAAAAAAATACTACAGCTTCGGATTATGCTTAAAAGCATTCAAACAACTTGCTCCACTTAAAATCGTATATTATTAATTTAAAAAAAACTTTTGCTTATTAAAACACAAATTTCTAAAATGTATTAAGTATATGATAAAGTGCTAATAAAATACGTTACTATAAATAATTGCAAAGATCCGAAGCTTTGAGCATTAAGCCGAAAACGTTTTGAGCACTACAAGCCTTAAACTGAAATTCATTCGGGTTCAACGAGCCAAAATTTTGGCTTCACTTTGATACTATCCCATTTATGTGCAAATACACTTGAAAGATTTCAGAGTAAAACACCTACGCTATAACTATGCAGTGTTGGTAATACATATAATACTGTACTAACTTCATGTATATATATACAGTTATAATATTATTAAATTCTGGTCTTACTTGCGTTAAATTTTTATTGTAAATTACAACTGCACTTAAACAAAATACATGTGAAAGAGACTTTAGACGCTAGTTAAATTAAACTCCCTAGTCTTACTTTTCGTTTTTTTAATAATATTATAACTGAATATTTCAGAATCGATTCTAGATCAGTACCAGACGAACCGGTTTGGGAAGATGATGTTGTACAGCTGGTTGCAAGCGACAGAGTATTGAAGTGGAAACCTGCGGATAGTAGTGAAACTGTGGAATTTTATGCTATTAAATATTGCCCGGTAAATATTTGATAGTGGATTTAAAGTAGATAATATCTTAGGAGGTGAAATCTTTTATTAAGAAATAAAAATATTCTAATTCATATCTTGAAATTAGAAATCAATGAGCATGGAAAAAATTGTTCCATTATTAGCGAATTGACATCTAGTCTTGTTTTCTTTATAAATTTACACATTAATATTCAAGAGCAAGCAAGTACAAGTCAATTATATCAAAGTTCAGTTACAAAGTTGTAATTTGTTTAGAATTTAAAAACATGGAAATACATAGAAAGACTAAAATAACAATGCCAAAAGGAATAAGCAATTCGTCAGTCATTGATCAATTTTTATATTGAATCTATGTAATCCTCACACATTTTGATCCCCTTTTTGAAACAAATATATCAAAAGGTAACGGTTACTCTGTCCAACGCCACTGAAATAATATTATAATAAAAGATATCAAATAAATTACTACCATCAACTTTAGTTTTGTCACAACAGATTTTTTTCGAATGTTGATGCAACTCAATTGAAAACAATAAAACGTTTTATAGTTGTATCTAAACATGAATCAATGTGTGCGTGTAATTCCTTAGACATACGATGGCTTAATTGAAGAGAATCTCTGCGAGGAGGAACAAATTGGACTTACTGATGAATTTCAATTAAACAAAATGGACGCTAATACAACTTATTTCTTTGAAATAGTAGCGGGAAATTCTCTTGGAAACTCGTCTGCTGCACTAATCATGGTGACTATACCAGGTAAGATAAAATTTATAAATGGTATAAGTGAGTCTAAAATAATTATCTAGAAATAGATCTTCAATTACCGATGGTAAATTTAGGCATCGTGAATCGGAATTTTTTTTTGAGAAAACTTACAATCCACTCTGAAGAGTCGCACAAAATACCTATTTAAATATGTTCAAGGTGTTATGCATTTTAACATATTAACATTTTTAGAATAACCGAGGAAGGATAGTAAGCTTTTAAACTTATCTCTTTATAAGGAAATCGTCCATAAGATGATGGCTTTCGGTAGCGCATAATTGCTAATAAATGTTAGATAAAGAAGTGCAATTAAATACTTTGGGTTTAATCTTAACGCTTTTTGGTACCCCATTGCGTCCATGACTGCTTCCAACGAATGAGTGTAGGTACAGATTAAAATAGTTAACTTGACTGTAATCATTATTTATATTATTTATATCGCCGGTAAATAGTAAGCCAGGAATGTATGTAAATGTTAATGGATAGATGGGCCCGCTCAAGTATCACTCACTGGAACACAAAATTACTTATATCATATTCCAATGGAAGTAGGAAAAAAGATAATCAAACCTTAGATTTAAGTATTTCATGCGATTCTCTAATAACTCAGCTATATTGTGCACCACTGAGTGTTTATGAATAATATATCTTTCTTCATAACACAACACTATTTCACTTAACTACTTGTTTCCACTTCAATTTTACTTCCAAAATTCCGATAGCAGTTTCGTCGACGTTCCCAACGCCATTTTTTCGCAAATCCATAGCGAATACCATAGATTATACAAGCTCTCGACCAATGATATCACGTCAATTTGCTGTCAAATGTTTTTTTATTTGGCTTTTCTCCTCTTATGCTTCCAATAGCTTATACTTTTGTTATCTTCCAGTTTGACGAGTGAGTGAGCCAGATTAATTACAAGGCACAAGATACATAACATCTAAGTTCTTAAAGCAGATGGCGTATTGGCGATGAAAGGAATGATTATTATTATTTTATACTTTGCCATATTTAGGCGTTGCTTACCAGTAACAATCAGGTAACCCGTTTTCCAAAAACAAAAAATGCTACATATCAAGGAAAATTTGAACTTATTTAACGTATCGTCACATATTTTGTAGCTGAAGAAGAATCCTTTTTATCGTCTGGTGCAATAATAGGCATAGCAATATTAGTAGTGTTTCTATGCATTGTTACGCTAGACGTATTACTGTTGCTTTGGCGACAACAAGGGATTATAGCAAGCTGCTGTTACAAGAAAAAGAACAAGAGGGAAGTCAGTTTGAATTCCAGGTTAGTTTTTTAGTTAACAACGGCCGTTATCATTGTAATAAGAGAAGCGTCGGTGATTATATGATGAATTGATAATAATTATATTATAAATCAAGGAGAAAGTGAAATCTTGGCTTGAACCTTTTTAGCAAGCTGACAAGCTTTGTAATAAGACCGACATACAAGTTTGTAATATGTAATGAATATCGTCAAACACATATTTATTATTTAAGTCAATATGAAAAAATTTGGACCGTGTTTTGGATTGTGCAAAAACTTTCTCGCCTTATTGCGTCCTCTGGTGACAGGAGGGCTGGTTCATTTTTAGCCCAGATGATCGGAATTTCGATACAACGGGAAAATACTTCTAGCATTCTTGCTGCATTTCCACGCGGTCATTATTTCTACAGTAACTATTTTAATACAGTATTTGTGTATAATTAAGGCCTTAATGTTAATAATTCTTATGTAAAGTCAGTGTATTTTGATATTAAATATTTCAGAGACAAAAAAGGTCTCCTGAAAGATAACACCGAAACTAATGATTCGTTAAAGCGACCGAGCAATGGACACAGAGAGTACGAATACAACAAGACAACCGGTGTGATCACTGGAAAACATTCCGCTGTATAGAATAACGTTAAATTTAATATAATATATATCATAGTTAATACACAGTACAAGCTATCGAAAGTGGTCTCGAGAGAGATATTGAAGCGTGAAGGCATGTTATGAAACTGGATGGTGTTATGCTTGAATGAGCCAGCAATGTTATTTATATTGATTTAAGTATAATATCAGTTGAATTTTATGTAACGTATTATTAATATTTGTACATTATTATTTTGTAGGTTTTGTTATTAATATTTATTAAAATGGATCAGTCTTGTATTACACTATCACTTCACAATGCATAAGGGACGTATTTCACTTATAATTTAAATGTTACTATATCGGTGTTAGAAAGCGATGAAAGTGTAGCGTTTTATTTAAATTCGTGAAGTTTTTATTTACAATATTTAGATGATATTATTCTTACTTATATTAATGTGCAAATCAAAAAAGGTTTTAGTTAATGTTATTGTTTTTTGTGTATTTTTTTTAATTTCTATTTATTTTTTGTTGCCATTGTTTTTTTTTTGTTTACATATGAATCAATATGAAACTATTAGTATTGAAGAATTTTATATTTTTTTTCGAATTATTAATTATTTTATTACTGATAGCTTATTTCTATTTACAGCTTTTTTTTTAAATCTGTAAAACATAACATTTACACTAACAGGCCATAATGTCCCAACTCTAATTCTCTTGCAGTAAGAAATTTAAAAGCCTATGTTGAATAATAATTGGAAATAAATTAGTATATAAGTCTTATTCTATTCCATTGACTTTTGACAATCTTTGAATTAACATTGCATATTAAAAAATAAAATAAAATAAAATACATATTCTTTATATCATTTGTTGAACTGTTACAGACACGATTTCAAAGAAAATGTATCCATACAACAGACGTCGAATGTATTTTAACTGTTTTTGTATGAACTTTTTAGCTAACTATAATAATGTATAATGTACATAATAATTATTATTATTTCTAGACATAAAGTGTTTATGATACTTACATATTTATTTTGTATTTTAAATGAATTTACAAAATTCGCTTTTTATAGTTTGTATGCCAAAGATTTCACAATAAAATTTTCAATAAAGGTTAAAGTTTTTAATTTAATATATAAACCCTAGTATCTTATTAATTATCCAATGGACCTTTAATAAATGTGACAAAATGGAGGCGATAGTTCTCTAGAAGTTCAAGGTATCTAGGTAGTAAGGTTCTACGCTATTCAAAATCAAAAATATGTTAGCGAAAACCGTAGCCTCCAACACGGTGTTATGTCATAGGATGTCATAATTAATTACATCACATTATTATTATTTATAATTATTATAACTGAAACAATTATTTTACATTATTATATATAAAATTATTATTGCAATTATTTAATAATTTGTTAAACTTTAATTAATATTGTTTTAATTGGCATAATATTTAGGACTGGCACAAATAAATATATATATATATATATATATATATATATATATATATATATATATATATATGTGTATTTTTAATATTGATCAGTAGATAATATAGAGAAATATATTCATTGGAGAATTATTATCAAGCTTGAATTTATTTTGTCATCCTAATCTACTGAAATTACGAATACTTTCCTCTAAGTCTTACTTATTAGGCATTTGATTGTTCAATTTACAAGAGTAAATTTAACGTTAGTCTACCACCGGTTCAAATGTAGATTCTACTCAGATGAACCGGCAAGAAATTTAACAACATGAACATACATCTCATCTCCTGTATGATAATGAACGATTACTAACTCCGAGTTATTTTATCATTAATTAAATCTTAAACAGTATAATATACTTTTATCAATACATTTTTTTAATATGATCTTACAATTGATTTATTAGTAACTAGTTTACGGTAATAATAATAATTTTACCAATTAACAAGTTTAATACCTCACTCACTACTCCAATGAAACGGCAATTCGAAACGACCGAAGAGGATTCGCTCTCAGGATCAATGACCTTACGAGCTCTTCGAAGTAAAGGAGTGCACAAAATGTTAGAATCCAAATTCCAAGCTGAGTCTAAAAAAGTACTGACAAATATCGTCAATAAAGTTTTATTGTACTGACCTGAGATTTGAAACCAAGGACCTTGAGTCTGCTGACTTATTAGCCAGATTAATTTAAATTCGGTATATAGTCAGTCTGAAGTTTGCGTTTATGATTTTAGTTTAAATGGGAGGCTTTGTACTAGCGCCCCCTTTTAGGTGGATGACTGTCAGTTATTTATTTGTTTGTTGAATCATTGTAATAACAGGCATAAGTGACTTAATATGGAGAACCCATGGTTAAACACAAATTTATACTTTAAACATGTCGACTGCTGGATCAGAGCACTAATTAAATAATTAGTCACTTTTGTTTATATTTTAGAAGTGTCACTTAGATTTAAAGAGCGAAATTAAACCGAAACGAAAAAGTAACCCTCTGATTCCATCTTAAGGAACGGGTCAAACGTAAACTAATGTACTAACTGTACAGGTTATAAACCTCGATTTCATACCCATCGTGAGCAGACATTTATACTCCAAACTTCTTTCTCCATCTAAGTTTCTATAATATTTTATTTCTTGTAGATTAATTAAGTTATAAACTCCAATTCCTCATTTCAAAGTTGATTCTATGCGGCGAATAAAACTTAAGAGAAAAATTACCTTTTTTGCGGTAGAACATTTCGCTTTACCAGAAACGCAAGTTTTAATGCAATCTTAAACAACGAAAAAAGAAAAAGTTCAGGTAATATTTTTAATATCTCGAAGAGACTTTTTATTGTTTTGAAAATGGTTGCTTAAATGCACAAGTAAAAAGTCTAAGAAAAACTTGTATTTTTCTTTACATTAGAATAAAACATTCCGCTCTCTCCGATATAGGATTCTAATAAGCTAAAACATAGACTAATACGAAGAATACTCTCAAGATAGACAATTTCAAATGTAATAATGATGTCTGTCTTGTCTGGGTCACCCCAAATGATATGAAAAAGTATATATATTTTATTTATTATAACATACATTGTTCTCAATTCCAATTAATTACAATTAAATTTTGGTAAATACTAAATTCTAAAACAATTTTGTTTGAAACCCCAATGTTTTTTTCATACAACACGAAAAATGATGGTGAAATAAATTTCAAAATGTTTCATTGGATGAGAGTTGTGAAATCATACTTAACGTTTTTGGTTTACTTTTTTTTTAAACATACATTTTTTTTAATGTTTTGATGGGATTTAAACCTTATATCACGCATTTCTAGTAAAATATAAATTAAAAATATAGAAAAAAAGATTCGAGTATACTATTAAAAGTAAATTCTGTCAAAAAGAACCAGCAAGAATATAATCTTGCGTTGAATAATATTCTCTATTTATTAATTATCTTTTAACAGAATAATCGAATTACCTTAAATTATTTTAACTGATGTTGTGATAATATGTACCGAACATAACAAAACAGTATTTAAGTATCTGTAAGGGATGCTTTGATCTGCAAGGCTGCAACTGATATTTCTCACGCCACTGTAGCGATTTGTTGAATTTATGGGCTTTTTAACACCGCTCGCTGCGCAGGTGTCGATAATGGTTTCTTGTAATACTTTCCTTTTTCGCGTTGCGGGCGAACTCTGAATATACTTTTGAAACTAGAAGTGGGTGTATAACAAGATAATTATATGTTTATTTTCAAAATCTTTTTTACATCAACAATCACGGATGGCTTGACATTATGGCCGTTATATATATACATATATTCAAAATGTAAATAGTTAATAAACACAGAAAAAGAACACATGTTTATTGATTGTTAAAAACCGCAGACTTTAGAAGTAAACAATGAAAAAAGTAAAATCAAATTAAATTAGAATAATAATTATTTATTATTATTATTTTTATTGTAATTTACCATTTTATCCATTTATCGTCATAGTTATTCTATATTACCGTCAAAAAGCCCTTTTAAAACGAACAATGTTATTTAGCGACTAGTATTAACAATTTAAAATATTTTGTAAGCATACTGTCGTTATGTAACCAGTACCAAAAGTGTTTGCGGAATTTCAGCTCAATCGGCTAAGTGGAACTGATTTAAAATTCAGCTACATGGCTGACCCACACATACTCGTACTAACGTTTATTTTAAAAGCTTAAAACGTACTATTACACCTACAAAATATTACGTAGCTCATACTTATTTTGTTTTCGTTTTCATGCGTCATAAAATGACTATTTGCTAAATAAATAGCTTTATAAAATGGAAATACTAGTTCAAAATTACACGACATATATATATATATATATGATATAGCTAGGCAGGCGGGCAAATGGGCCACCTGATGGTAAGTGGTCACCATCGCCCATAGACATGTTATTTCGTTTGTGCTTGTAGTTATACTGGCTCACTCATCCTTCAAAACGGGACACAACTATACTGAGTACCTACTACCTTTTGTGATAGAATATCTGATGAGTGGGTGGTACCTACCCAAACAGTCTTGCACAATGCCCTACCACCAAGTAAATTTTCTTTTGATTATTTTTTTCACAATTAAAAACAAATTACAATTACAAATTTAACCAAAGGCTTGAAATATATTCTGATGGCATCAAAGTGAGTCCAGTCACAGTATTACAGTTTTACTTCCGCAGTTCTTATTGTTACCTAATAATAGCAGTAATAAAAAATGTAAAAATGCTCTCTCGCAAATAATCAGTGATACCCGCGCTCTAATTACTCACCGTGTCGTCTCCATCGTAAATTATCCTTTGCATTTAAGCCGGCCAATGTTTAATTAAAAATGACTGATTTATTTTTGTACGTCCGATTCGCATCTCTTTTCTATATTAATAATAATACTAGACCCAACAAGAATTATTATGTCGTCATTGAAAATATTATATTAAGATTTTCATGGCCTCATAATTCCATTAAAATTTAAAAATGCACTTTAAAATGTTACTCCTGCAATTTAATATCATAAAAAAAAAACTAGTGTTGTTATTGGAATCTTTCTTTATTACAATACACAGTAACTTAAATTATAAAATTTGTTAAATGGTAATCCTAAATTACTTAGTAAATTGATTTTATCCAATCACATCTGAAACTCCCTTTCAGATGTGATTGGATAAAATCAATTTTCCGATGCCCTGTTAAGTTTTTGATTGGCCTGCCTATTTGAGCGGATAAAATACTGTCCCTAAATTTTCACTTAGATATTTCAAGAAGATTCCAAGAAAAGACGAAACGGAATGCTTAGCAAAAATCTTTTATGATAATTTAATTATTGTTTTATCTATCAATACGAAGAGAAAATTTATCTGATTTGAGTTAATATATTATTTAAATATTGAACTTGAATTGAAATACTACTGTCACGTCTTAGCATCGTATAGATATTTTTTTGAAAGTGTTTTCAATAAGCTCTTGTCGCTAATGATAAAATAAAACATTCGCTCTTACTAAATAAAAGAGATTTTAAAATAAAGAACTTACGGCGAAAACATTTCCTTTCTTTTTATGAAGTCGTTTAAAAATCATTTTCAAATTTAACTTTTCGCAAGGCATATTAAATCTTTAATTTAATTATTCGATGTTGCACGTTCAGTTCACGCCATTAGAGTTACCAGTATCTGAACTAATGCTCGCTACGTGATCTGGACTACGTCAGCCTGGAGATTAATACCGAGGTACACTAAGTTTCGTTGGATAATAGGTACTATCGTCTAAATCACTACGTATATGCGGATAGGATCATATGTTGCTTTAATTAAATTACAACACTGTTGTAAGTTATTGTCCAAAATTATATTAAAATGTTTTGATAAAATTATATGCAATATGGATTTTTAAAGAAGTTCAACGTCAATTTTTATTTTAAGACTATCTATGACGTGAATGTATATTATTTAAAATATGAATAGTCCTGACTATTTCCAAAGTATTGTAAAGGGAGAGGATATTATGAACATTTTGGATTTAGAAAAATAGAACAAAAAAAATTTGCAAAAAAAAAAGTAACGAACAACGTTCTCCAGATTTAGCTTTTTAATTACCGAATAAATGTAGGTAGTAAAGTTTTTGTTCTTAGACCATTTAAAATATTTATTCGAAGTGAAGCGTAAAAGTCCTTAACAAAAGAAAGTTTACGCAGATACTACCCGCTTCGAAGGGGCTTGTAAGCTCATGCATAAGATATGTGAAGAAATAATATTTATTTAAATTACTACTCCCCCGGGCAAACCTTTCACGCCTGAATATTTGATGCTGATATCGCTGACAGTCAGTTTTACATTTCCACCGGAAAAGTTTGGTTAATTAATTGCGTTGAGATATTACGTTATATATTCTCTATTATGACTTCTTGTTCGATGATTATCGTTATGCACATATTTTTAAGTACCCAATTTATTTGAATAATTCTATCGTCCTTTTTCTCGAATATGAACCTATACTGATATAGTTCAAACTTTGAATAGTTTTTGTTGACACTAAAGTAAAAGTTTCTGGTATAGTATTTACGTTAGTTATTTTCATTACGTAAAGTATTGTAAAGGGACGTTCTTTTACACTAATAATTTTAAAATAAAGGCCGGCAACGCACCCGCTTGCCCCCGGGTATTGCAGACGTCCATCTGCGATTGTAGTCACTTTCCATCATTTCCATCATCATTCACTTTCACATCAGGTGCTAAGGTGATTCAGGTGCCTCTGCTCGTTTGCAACCTATATCATAGAAAAACCTAAATCTCTATAGCCTGTAGATCTTTCGTTTATAAGAAGGTTAATGTACGAATCTTGTACATATGAGGATTTAAAATGTTATGTTTTAAAACAATAAAAATAATCTTAATAGAATATCATTGTAATTTAGTTTATTTAGGGGTTATTCTTATCAAATTTAGCGCAAGACTTTCGAACATTGATTGATCACTAGTCAAGTTATAGTGACGCACCCCTGACAAGCGTTCAAATAAACCAGAGAAACACCGCAAGAAAAACATTAAGGTTCGATCACACCTACCCGGCCAAGCGAAGCGAGAGTGTATTCGACATTTTGATAGATATTTATAAATAAACAGAAGTCTGAGACAGACTGAAAACGCGCAGCTTAAACTAGAGTTATATACTTCTAACAATACGAGTTGTATAACACTATCGATTTTTGGCGTAATATACAAATTTCTGGTGATTTTTGAATCTTTCTCCTAAGCTACTACTCCCATTACATGAAAAAAAATATTGAACATAAAATGACAATCCTCTACCGGCAACTACACACTTACAATTTTTATGGGAAACATTTTTCTGTAACAGCAATATTTATCGTTGTGAACGTGAAAAATATTGAAAAAAATTAGATTATTTTTGTATTCGTTATCGTCGCTTCGAAACACATAATGTATACAAAAATTTAGTTCAATCGGAGGTATGGACAATGCAAAAATAAGTTAAAACCTATGCGTAGCGCCTCGAAGTAAGTTTCTTATCTCCCTGTACAAATTTACTCTTACAAATGCGATTGTATTTTTTTCGATTTAGATTTGGTGATGATTCAGAGATGTTAGTATATTACGTTAGCTTATAAATAATTACCTAAATATTTATAATATCTATCAAATTGCGAAATATTTTAATACTAACAAAATACTGCATTTACGAATGCTAAAATGATGCTCGTTTATAAAAAAATGTAAATAATCTACGAAGTTATACAAAACCTTCATTAATAATAATCTGATTTTGTGTTTAACTAACGATAATTCTGTAGGTGGGTACTATAAGAGTCAATATTAATAACCCTTAGTAATGAAAACAGAAACAATGAACAGACATTGTCTGTTGTATTACAACATATGTAATTTTAGCACAAATCCATACTTGAATACTAATATTATAAATGCGAAAGTAACTCTGTCTGTCTGTCTGTTTGTCTCGCTTTCACGCCAAAACTACTGGATCGATTAATTGAAATTAAATGAAATTTGGTACACAAATAGTCTAGAGACTGAGAAAGGACATAGGCTACTTTTTATTTAGAAAAAAGGATTGAAAGTTTTTATGAGAGTCAATCATTTTTTAAGTTAAAAACATGAAACATTTATTTTTGTGACACTGATTAAAAATGAGTTGATTCATATTTAAGCGTTTTTGGATATTTTACGCCTAAGGAGAGAAATTGGGTAGACATTTCGTATATAGGATAGTCTGGAAGTCCGTTATTTTGAAGTTAGAAGAATGAAATTTTTTTTTTGGGTTACCTCGTAAAAATGAGTTGAATCGCATTTAATCGTTTCTGGATATTCTACCCTAAGGGCTGAAATACACACCAATGTGGTATACAAAGAGATCTTACGTTAACGTAATATTTTAAGTTAATTTGTAAATATATTCATATTCTACGCGAGCAAAGCCGCGGATAACGGCTAGTAAATTAATATTTTTTAAAGACAAAACGTAATTTACATTTTACACAAAAATGTACTTTGGCCCTTTTAATACAAAGGCAATTTTATAAGACTTAAACGAAGGCAACTACACAATTTGAACATTGACAAATTTACGCGGACTATAATATTGAACGCCAAACACAAATAAAATCTCATTAGTGACAATGTCTCGTAGCTAAATTTAATTTAATATAATACGTGCGTAAACCAATTTAGGTAGGTATGGTTAGTGTATGTATTTTGCGTAAAGTTTGATCATGAATAAATTAATTTTCGATGCTATCGATGCAGACTACATCTACTATATGGATAGAACAGGTAATTTTTAACCAAAGAGCAAGGAGTTTGTTAAACTATCTAATGCAAAATGATAACCAAATTAACCAATTTTAACGATCTTCTTTAGAAACATATTATTAATAGAAAAGCAAGAAAATGGCCGTTTCATAAAATGTCAGAAAATAAATTCCACGGCAACACAACCTCAATGAAATAAAGAAAGTAAATTACAATTGAATAGTGAAACCCTATTATCATAATTACGAATCTCAATGATAGAAACCACTAACGAATGAATTGTATACTTATTGGCGAGACAAGAGTAATGATTGCAGACCCCACGCAATCGATGCGGCCACGTGACTAGCAAATTGATGCTCCCAGGCCGATACGGACATGGAAAGTGTAAAACGGTGGACTTTTCCCTGTATAAATAAAAATAAAACCTTTTTCTTTGCTTTTAAACGTGATCACTTCGAATAAGATGTAACTTGTTTATACAAAGTTTGTTGTATTGAAATATTTATAAAATAGCACAATAACAGCCTGTAAATTTCCCACTGCTGGGCTAAGGCCTCCTCTCCATTTGAGGAGAAGGTTTGGAGCATATTCAACGACGCTGCTCCAATGCAGGTCGATGGATACACATGTGGCAGAATTTCGTTGAAATTAGACACATGCAGGTTTCCTTACGATGTTTTCCTTCATCGCCGAGCACGAGATGATTATAAACACAAATCAAGCACATGAATATTCAGTAGTGCTTGCCTGTGTTTGCACTCGTAATCATCGGTTAAAATGCACGCGTTCTAACCACTGGGCCATCTCGGCTCTTATATTATAACACAAATGGAAAGATATTTGATGGGCATCAACTCTTACTATAAAATACAATACTTACCACTCACGACAATGCGAGCTAATCAAGATGTGCGTCCCGACCGGTCTACTATGTCAGTGTGAATTACGCTATTTCCGCATTCAGGGCAGGATATATGTCATACAATGTAACTATAAAGGCTTAACCCTACCATACCAAATGCCAGAATAATCACCATCAGCCGCAAGAGATCAGGCGATAGATTATCTGTCAGGGACGCGATTGAAGACGATGTGAGCCCCAAAAACCCTGGCACATATTTGCCTATACTTATTTGCTTCTGCGCATATTGCACAGCGTAAAATATTTGTACCCGACAAATACATTCTTTGGAGTCGCAACTGTAGCACATACAGTCTCATTCTACCTCTGATAGGCAGAGCACCTTCGATTCAGACCTCAGAGCTATCAATTAACTTACATGAGAAAAAACGTACAAACACTATCAATGAAAAGTTAAACTGTTCGTTGATGACAGCGATTACATTAACATGTGATGTTAAGCTTAGACTTAACCTTTAAACAGTAAAAAATAAAATATATTTCCTAATACCTAAAAATACTTCGTAGTATTAAAAATGTAAACAAAAGTCTAAAATCCAAAATTGCAAGGGTTCGTTAAAATCTCAAAGCAATCACTGGCGCAACGTGACTTGCAAAATAATATCGCTTTGTTGGTGTTCTCTATGAAATGAGAAACTAAGAACGTCATTATAATTTTAGGTTCGTTTTTGTTTTATTGTTTGACTACCTACATTAAAGTATTGAAAATATTTAAAATTGTTTGCTAATAAGTACAACCTACCTGTAATGTTCACATGTAAAGTTGATATACCAATTAAATAAAATAAATATTATATTTAAATATCAGCTCGCTGTGCACACACACCGTCTTCACCGCGCGCCCATTTTATATATCCTCTTTTCCCGCGCTTTTGCGATGTGTGTCACTCGAGATGACAGATGCATAAATACACAGATAATATATATTTATATAAAATATAAATCTAATGCTAATGAATATGTTATTATAGATCTGTGTACACTACACTACCTATTATTTATTAGTAGACATTATAGTATATCATAACACCTCGCTTGATTGTCTCCACTAGTGACAGGATAGGTTTATGTTTTGCCCAGATTATCGGAATTGCGATTTAACAATGAAATGCTGCTAGCATTCTTGCCACCGTTCCACGCGGTCATGATTCATACAATAAATATTTTTGATTGTTTTAATTATTAATATATATATATACCATAATGTTAATTTACTTAAATATTATTTGCCATTTATTAGTTATTTTTTATTTATTAGAGAAAAGTTAAGTTTGGTAATTTAAAAGTGTTTTTCTGGTTGGGTGATGATATGTTATAATAAATAAGTACGTGATCTAAGTACAATTCTACATTGTCTAAAGAATAATATCTTAATATACAAATTTTGAAGAATTTAACAGAGTCTGTGAAAAACATATACCAACGAAATAAAACACTTATTTTAGAAAAACTGAGAATATTTGACTATTTTTTGTTGATTAATTACTATTAGATTACAGAAATCAATCACCTTTGCAGTAAGAATTAATGCATCGTGTTAATAGTTTGTGATAAAATGATTAATTTCCTCTGAACGCTTTGATTAACAAATATAAAGTAGTAATATTATTAATAATTCATAGTAATTATCTGTACTTACTGATATTGTTAATGCTTTCACGGCTAAGCCACTAAGCCGATTTTTATGAAATTTCGTACGATGTAGCTTGAGTCCAAGGAGGGATTTAGTTTTTAATTCAACCTTCGAGGGAGTTAAATTGGGGATAAAGAATTGTATGCAATGATCTCAATTATAAAGATAAAAATGTATAAATGGGTATGTAGGCTTTTAAAAAACGTAACATAATACTATCATAGGGGGTAAAAATAAGGGATAGCATATAGTAGAGCCTCGTATGGTGTTTTCATACTTAGTCAAGATAGAAATTTGAACACAAATATTGAGGGTCAAAAGCCTCAATATGAAATTAGTAAAAAGCAGAGATATCAGAGGTTAGCCCTAAAGTGGGAGATCGGATGATTTGAAAAGGGGTAATGAAACTCAATAAATTCAGTAATCTTAATTTTTTAGATACAAATTCATGATTTTTTATTTATCTATCTTCAAAATTTCACCTAATATTTACTTAGATACTAAGATTTATGTAAGTATCGAAGTAGATAAATAATTTTAAGGTTTTTGTATTGTTATTTCACAAATTTAAGTAATCAAGTTTTCAGCAAGGCTGGGCTTGGGTCTATTTCTAGTATTGAGAAAGTAAGGCTATAGACCATAGCTATAGCTAAGTAAGGCCATGCTGAGTTGGTTAAAAGCAATACATAACTTCGGAAAGTCAAAAATTCGTGCCTCGGGATCGATTTGTTGCAGATGCAGCCCTACAGTCTGGACACTAGACTCACGTTACATCCTATTGATTAATATTTGTTTTATATATTGCGCGATGGCAATTGATTTTAGTGACAAAGTCTATGCGGATAAAGCCGTGGGTCCTGCTAGTAAGTTATATGAAATTAACTCTTAAGAAACTAACATCATAGCTCTTGGTTGGTTGGCTTGTAAAACTTTTTGACATTAGTTTTTCTTGAATATTTTATGTCAAGGAAAACTAATTTCAAAAACTTGAAGTTGTCAAATATTTGAGGTGATCAAGTTGTTACTACGAAAAGTCGACTATAAAAATTATATTGCATACATTATATATGTACTACAGTTTCAAATGTTATAAATAAGTGATGAATTTTAATAGTATAAATTGCAGTTTCTAGGCTAAAATAATATCGCTACATATCAAAAGCTATCATTGAATAAAAATACTTACAAAGTGTTGACTTAATAAGAATTTCAATGTATTTTGTAGTAGTAGTAAAAACTGTTAATGAATTTAAAAATAACATTAAATAAAGAAATATTTATGTATATTATATTTACATAATGTATTGACAGTTTAAAACAAAATGCTATTTAAGGTTCGTGTGGGTAAATGAACAAAATGTAAGCCTTTTAAAGTAGAACATACCTTTGTACATACTGTTTACAAGCTGCATTTTTAACGTGCCATCCTAGAATTCCATATGCTTGAGGTATTTGGTGCACGATAGGCTAAAAGTATGGCATGTTTCAAAAAACAGTATTTATTCGTATTATTTTGAACACGGTGAAGAACTTTAATGCACACCACATAAATACAGTACTGAAAGTGCTTAGGACTGCTAACTTAATTGTGTCGTATAAGGGGTTGTTATGGCTAATTAGTCAGCTCCCACAACACAGTCATAAGGGAGATTTAAACACATTATTCGGGTTAGTGCTACTCTCACCTCTGTAATTATTAACGTATATTAAAATATCTAGAAAATAAATAAAATAATAGACATACACATACATTTTGTATGTTACATAAAATAATATCAAGTAAACTGTCATGTAATATTTTTGATCCTCTTCAGTTTAATTTATTTAGTATATTTATAAAGCAAAAACTATGATTTAATACTCGTACATTTCGAATAACTTGTTTTTTTTTATTTTCATTATATTTCAATGCTTTTTTTGTAATTCACAAATTATTTCAAAGAATGTTTCATTGGTGATAATTATTACAAAGCACAGTTAACATTTTTCCGTAGTAGGTTGTGTATATTTGTTTTTATTACACGAAAATATATTTTGGTAAGCGCCAAATACGTTTCTTTTTGGAATAAATATAGTCCGCTTTATATCACTTTGTAAAATTCACAAAATCACTACTTTTATAGCTAGGTTATCAAAAATCTGAATTTATTTGTATGAAGTAGTCTCTTACAAACAATTTTTAATTATCATTTCATAAGTTTTATTTTAATATGAAGCTACCATTGATATGGAATGATGAATCTAACAAGAAGTACCGGTAAGATACTCGAATATTACTCTTTTTCAATCAATAACAATTTACATGTAATAATCGTAAAGAATTATATTGATGTATCCTGTGTGACCTTCAACGAATATAAACTCCAATGTGTACTAAAATTTAAAAAATAATATATTTATAATATTATGCCTTACTTGTTAATTTGTTTAATATGTTTCAAATTGAAAGCTACCCGCAAATCTAAAATGTTTTGCGGAATTCCTATATAAAGTATTGCAATCTTAATTCTGAACTGGATTACTTTTGCAAAATCAAATCATAGATTAGCACTTTATACCTACTCTCAAATGTTGCAGGTGTACACATAACTGTCTAAATTTATCATGACGTCGAAATTTCAATTTCGCCAAGCCATTAAGCAAATTTATTATTTTAGTTAACGACCCGTAAGCGAATCCGTATTTCGGAGGTAGATACGTGGTTTGCATTACCTGATTAAGATGTGAAGCGTATTATTACATCAACATTTACAGATAATAAAACAGGGAACAAGGAAATACGTTTAAGAAATACTACCTAAAAAATATATTTAAGTAGGTGAAATAATTCCCTCATAATGCATGAGATGAGTTTAAACTCGCAATTTTCGTTCAAAAATAATAATAATCGTATTCTAGTCAATGGGCTATCTCAGCTAATCATATAGTAATTTTTAAATATTTATCTACTGACTGACTAGGGACGGCCTTATAAACTAGCCACTGGTCAGCCCCAAGTCAGTCTAGTTGCTTACATATTATATTAAAAACGAAATACAAAGTAATATTACAAATACAAAATTGAGTTTATTTCTTACGTCTGAATTTGACGTGTTAACAACTCAACCGATCATTATGCTAAAATCACCCTGCCCTCGCCCCTCTCACGTGAGCGAAACCATGGACATAAACTAGTAGTTTATATTGTATAACTTTATTTCTTATTGTCTAATATTTCCATTTTCTGGACTAATCCTTAAAAATAAATACGGTACCATTAATGACACCAAATTTATATAGACATGATTGGGATGGGCATAGACTTTGAAATATGTTTATATTTTGTATACTTTTCAAGAAATAGCTTACTTAAACATAAACGAAATAAAAATAACAAGATTTACTTTCTAATGAGCGTTGTAAAACTATAACAGACTCGTTTAATCTTGAAACGATAACAAGAGCTAAAGTATAATATAATATGTATTATACTGTAAGTACTTATATTATTTGCGCATCCAAGATATTGAAGTATCGAGTTGTGAAAACACTTAACTTTTTTACGTCAATTAGAAATTGTTTTGAACATTCAATGTTTCGAATAATTAAATATTTTTAAGAAATGTTGAATTTGAAAAATGAATATTGAAACATTTATTTAGTGGTAGGGTTTTGTGCAACCTCATAATACATTCTACCTCATATCAGCAATACTTCGTATTAGTAAGCCAGTGTAATTGCAGACACAGGGGACTTATATATGTAGATCTTAGATCCCAAGGTTGGTGGCGCATTGGCGATGTAAGGAATGGTTAATATTTCTTTATATTATTCTCTATATCTATTACAATTATAAAATTATGTTATATTTGTTTACACTTTATAAAGTAAAAAAATATTCTCTTTTATTAAAAGTGTATTTGTTGTGTGTTTATGTGTTAGGTCTGAGTGGATCAAATAACAACAGTATATGTATAAAAAAGCGGTTCCTTTAGACCTTTACGGTACCTTTTTCACTTAAGGATTTCTTTGGATGAGTGGAATACCTTTTGAAAACAACAAATTACCGAGTTCAAATTATATTAGATAAGTTTGAAGAGATCCGTCCAATTCTTGCGAAACGTAGATTAATATTTTTATGAAACTTAACCCTCTTGAATAAAATAGGTCCAGCGTCAAATCTTGTAAACAAAAAGCATAGAAATAAATAATAAATTCTCTTAAATAATTAAATCGTAATCATTCATATCATGATTACATATCGTGATTCAGTATCGCGTACTTATAAATCAGACAATCCTAACTACTATAATATTATAAATGCGAAAGTATGTTTCTTCGTTACGTTTTCACGTGTTTGTTTTACGTGGTACAGGAAAGCACGCAATAATTACTATATTAGGTCCCCTCGCAGACACGGCTGGAAACTATTTAGTTCATATTAAACGAACATGACTATTGTTATTGACTATTGTTATTTTCTATAATTGATCATTATGTTCAAAAATAAACTACTTAAATTAGGTCTATCACTTTAAAAAAAAAAAAACTCGAAAGGCCTATAAATTTATTTTATTACCTTAAAACAATATTATGTTGATGACGTCTAAGGACTGCCTAATAGTTACCTATAGTCTATTCCAATCGAAGAAGGAATAAAGATAAATAAACCTTAGATTTACGTATACCACGCGATTTGCTAATAGCTTAGCTATTGTGCACTATTAACAGTTCTTGTTTAATATATGTATTATCGTTATTTTTAATATAACACTCATCCACTAAACTATATACTTTAACCACTTTAATTTTACTTCCAAAGTTCTGACAACAGCTTTAACGGCGTCCAAAACGCCATATTTCCGCATATCTATAATGAATATCACAAATTATTCAAGCCAGTAATATAGCGTCAATTCGATGTCAAATGCTGTTTATTTGGCTTTTGTGCTAACCAAACCTATTAGGTACAGGTAAACTTTGAAAGCTTGATCCGATCTACCTTCTGTTTGTTACATTACAATTGAATACTAATTGATAATTAGTTGATTTCGAAACCATTCGACCTGTACGAAATTCGTTGCACGAATTGGAAATTTAGTTCATTATCTATTTTTGGTATTTGCTTAATAACATTTTAATTATAATTTAGAAAATCTATCTTCATGGTTAAAAGTAGTTGTGATGTTGGATTATGATAGTGGCTTAGGCAAAGCTAAATTTGGATAAGATTAGCAACTCTGCAATAATAATCTTTTACTAGTGCTAGTGCCACGTTGCATACCTTCGGGTTGCAGCCGAATGCGGTCCTTCTTTGCATCTCACCCATGGGGGCAGATTTGTTTCTCGCCGGATAATCCAAACGGGTATGGAACTGTTCATTCCGTATTCTACAGTCCTATCAGTGGCAAGGCACATACTAACTTTGGTCGCTTCTGCAAAACGGCGTCACGCCGAAAACGGGAACGCTATCAAGCCTGGGCTATCGCATCGATTTCTCGTGATGTAAGTAAATACCAGCGTAATCAAAAAAGAATATAAATCTGCATTCTGTCCTTCAAAAACGTCATTACTAAGGTGTTCTAGTCTGTCATAGGGAATTTCTATCAGCCTTTTTTTCCATCTCTGCACAGAAACGGTGAGTCATAGGCCCAAATCGCGAGGGAGAAAGCTGATCTTTTCGAAGAAAGCTCTCTGTTCGAGGAAAGTCACCACCAAAAATCCCGTGTTGTGATACCACAATGCCGGAGGTTTAATTTAGGCAAAGTGAAGGTCCTATAGCACTTCTTTCATCGCATCAAAATTCCAAGTTTCTAAATGGTTCGAACCACCGAGATGTCCGAAAAAGAGCGTACATGTTTCTTAAAGGCCTGCAGCGCAACTGCGAGCCTCCCAGTTTTGCAAATGTCAAAGGGCTGTGGTAGTTACTTTCCATCAGGTGAGCCTCCGGCTCGTTTGCCACCTATATCATTTAAAAAAATCACCGTGTATATTGACATAATATGCAGTCCAATCTCGAAAACGCCTTCCAAAACGTCGTCTTATCTCGGTCGTCGTCAAATCTCTCACTGTTTTTACACAAACTAAGTTTAAAAAACTGTAATTTGTCATCAACAGCAGTGCTATTAGTATACCACTAATTGAAAATTGATAAAAACGGCCTACTATCGCCCGTAGACATCGGCACAGTGAGAAATATTAACCATTCCTTGTATCGCCTATGCGCCGCTATCCTTGAAAACTAAGATATTATGTCCCTTACACTGGCTTACCTTTAAACCGGAACACAACAAGTACTTAGTACAAGTATTGTTGGTTGACGATCGAATATGTTATAACACTTACTGATTCATGATCGTGGTCTACAGTGAGTTTGTTCCGCAACTTTAAACTATGTTAAAGATCACTTTTTAAAGAAAAAAAACAAGGTAAATAAAAGTAAATAATACTATTTATTAAAATCCTTTATTATTGATCATACTGCCAATATTTCAATGTAATACATTATTTACAAAATTATAGCAATACAATAATATATGACATAATTTCTATTGCTCGGGACTTTCATTTTGATATTAAAATATACATATTTCTAAATAAAAAAATTTATTTTGCATTACATGAATATAATACTCATTGAAGCGTATAATAAATTAAAGTTATAATTTTAAGTAGTTATTTAAATCCAGTGATTGGAATAGGTAAGTTACCTAAAGTTAGCGAAATAAATGGTCATCTTTGAAAGATATAAAATCGTTAACATTCATAAACACAAACTAAATATAAAATGAAAGTTGCACATAAATAGAAATAGGAGTTATTGCGACGCCATTACATTTTGATAAAATTACCAAAAACGAAGAATTAACATATTGATTGCATACTGATACTAAGCTTTATTTACGCAGGCAAGGTAATGTTAATTATAAATCATTATGTATCTACTATAATTTATGTGAAATAATTACTATTGAGTTTCATGCCGGTTTTCCTTTTCAGCTCTACATTTAATTACTTTTATGGTGTCTGAAATTTCAAGTAATTTGAAATTAACCTTTAGTGACCTAGCGCAAATAAAAACTTTTTTGAGGAGGCAACTAAAGTTGCTAAGCTAAAAAAATATATTAATTTGAAAAATAAAATTCAATATAAAAAAATTAACTTATTAGAGTATATTATTACCTCTCGACAAACAAATATAATTTAATTAATAAATAAATAAGAAATTAGCACTACATATTCCAATCACAGTTATAATAGTTTTAAAATGTTTATTTATTGATTTAAAAATATGTGTTAGAAATCACAGTAAAATAAAAGAGGTTTTGTCTTGGATTCGTTTAGTTGAAAAAACAGAAGAAAGGTCAAGTTTAAACTTGGATGTAATATATGGAGGGTAGTACACAGACATTAGTAGGCCAAGAAGAAACAGTAGGATTATAGTGTGAACTGTATGACGACTTGATGGCGAATTGAATATTAAACTTGGGGACAGTTTCTCTCACTAATGTTTTCGCATTTCTTAAACTTCAATTGTGATTAAGCAATTGAACCCATGCGTCTGCGTTTTATTGCGTTGGAACTAACTGAAGTAAATTGAGATGAAACGCTTCTTCTTTCGACTTATATTATATTACAGATCTTTTGATAATACAGTTTAAGGTATTTTAATATATAAAATAATGTTATTACAAAAAAAAAAACCATTTTTGTTCATTATATATATAAATGGGGCAAATATTTTGATCGTTACACATTTAAATTATGATAGTTGCTCTAATAACGTTACCACTACATAAGTACATAAAAATCTATCCTAATTTTAGACCGATAAGTATATTTGAGCGTTATGTTAATACATACAAAATTATTATGCGTATATTAAAGCTATATATTGCTTATAATATGGTCAAATTAAAAATGAATCCAATCTAAATATAATATATTTAATTTAAATACAATTTTAATTTGTTGCATAATATAGATGTTACTATATGGATTAATAAATTAAATAAATTGCGTATACTTGATTTGCCTAGCCTGCTGCTGATACAGCACTCTGCTGTTGGATATTATAGTTACTTCGGTAAACGGATGCTGGAACATTCTCGAACCTGTTCTTATAATTGTGATATTGGGAGAGATATTACAAATTCTATATTAAAAGAGATACCATGGTATGTATTTAATTTTTAACTAAGTGTCATGGTTTTCAAGCTTTCCTGCCAGGGTTTAAATAAATAATAACTATCTGTGGCAATACTAGGAGCTAATAAAATTGGTTTCCTACAAAGACTAATGCCATAAAAACAATAAAGGTAAGATGCCTTAATAAAAAAATAGCTATAAAACTCTTAATATTTTCATTTCTCTTGTAATTGCTGAAATATGCATTGTTTAATAAGTTATGTTATTATCCTATGATGTAATTTTTTTATTGTTAAATTGCCTTTTTTATTATCAAGCTCACTTGGAATGTCTTACAATATTAATCATTCAAATTGATTTATAATCTTAAAAACATATTTTAGGCCTCATAGTTTGTTATTTTGAATACAATTTTCATAATAATATATAAAAGAAACATTATTTACTATCCGTCTAGAAGGCTACTAAGAAAAATATGTTTGATCCGTGACATTAAAATGTTACGAGATTTTGGCAAATAGTCATTTCATACGTTAAAATTGTCCAGCTTATGACGTCATAATGAAATAATTCCAGGCAGCATTTGCTAAATTGTTTAAAATAATAAACGAGAACGCTCAAAATGTTTTGGAAACACTGACTCATCAGTATGTATACGACGCGTCGGAATATAGATAGGTTCGGCATATTTGATTACTAAGTAGCAAAGTAATCAAAAATGTCAAACATACCTCGATAAATAATACATAATACTATGAACACCATGGTTCAATTATTAAAATTATTAAAATTTTACAGGAATTATTGCTAAACATAACTAAATCATTCTAGGATTGGGCTAAAACTTTTTCATTTGTTTGTTTTAAGTAAACAGTCAAAACAGACAAACAAAGAAACGATAATTCGTATTACGTTTTCATTAAAAAAAAAATTGCTTAATTTTAATAACTAAATTGGTTCTATACTAAGTTTGGCAAAGCGATCTATGTAGCAAACTCTTCCTTTTGTTTATGCAAAAAATAATAATTATATAATAAATTTAATATCTTCACAATAACATTTTATTGAATTATAAAACCTTATATTGGAAAAGAATTATTATGCCAATTTGTTATAAAATGTAAAAAAAAAATCTAAATACATAAAATACTTAACATTGCCGTCTACAAAGAAGTCTTTGCCCTACTTAAAGTACGATCAATGTCTTTACATTCAAATATAATTGATGTATAACATATCGTGTTTAAATTACTTAAAAATAATGCAATACAAATAAAAATTATCATGTTTTTAAGAGTATTGATAGCGTAACGTTAAATACACAAGTAACACAAACAAGTAAGTCGCCATATTGCTGTTAATATTAATATACAAATACACGCTGGTAATATTGTGATTATATTATATGTCATTATTACAAATATACAGATAGATAATACAAAATAAATACAAAAATAAAAATATTTTTTTAAGTTGTAATCTCATCATGAATTTAAAAAAGATTTGCAAAGTAAATTGCACTCAAATTCCGGCGCGAATTTTGACAAATGACTTTATATTCAATAGACAACAAAAATTGACATTTGTTTACATGTGATGTATAAAAAGGGCCAAATTAATAATACTGGATCATTGGAATAAAAAAAATATTATGCAAATATGTTATAAAATTAAAATCGGCCTAGATAACGACAAATATTTACCATTGATAAAAAGATAATTTTACATACATGGTATTTAATGAATAGTGGTTACACTATTATATATAATTTTAACGTATAAACACTTTCAATAAAATAAAGATAATTTAAATTAAGACTAATCTATAAGTAATTAAATAAAATAAACTTTTTGTCCTTAATTCTATTTACTACATAATATATCTAAAATTCTAATCATCTCTTAAGTATCATTTATATGTAAAAGTATGATATTGAGTATCCAATAGTTCGATAATTCCATTCTGTATAGCGAATCAATATATGTCTGCTATTAATAAAAATATTTTTAATGAACCATTTAATAAATGGTATGTTTTGGAAATTATTTAAGAATAAATATGATTCATAATTTTAATGACATCTCACGTAAATGCAATGGCAGTTCAACAATGATTTAAACGTATATTATTCCTACATTAGACAGATAATATAAATCCTTTTTGGAAATATTAATATTTACCATCGACATTTAAAACCTTTACTGCATTAAAAAGTTGAGATTATTATTACACTAGACAAAGCGATCAACGCTTAATATTTAATACAGTTTAGTCCGAAATTAATTTATTGTCAATTCAGACTTCAATATGATCATCAGGTAGTGGGGGGTGTTTTAATTTCTTAGGGTTAAGTATAGAAGGTTTTTGTGTGCGTGTGTGCCATACATATACCTTTGTACAATTCTCTGCTAATGGCTCCAAGTCGTCTTTTGTTGTAACATATTTCAGTATTTCGCTTTCCTGTAACATAAATATACACACATACATATAAAATCTTAAAAAAAGATAACTGATGTGTCTTATATGAAAAAGTTAAGTTTTATTATTATTTAACAAAAAATAATTCAAACATTGTATAGATCCCCTTTAATATAATTAAAGCTGGCATTCACAACATTAACACACGATAAATTGTTATGATAAACATGATTTATTTTTAAAACAATTACTACCACAAAAAACGTAAAGGAAGTTATTGATAACGGTAGTAACATAGTAGGTTACAACAAGTGAAAGTGCGATAAAAAAAAAAACGATATCGCTTCTGACCTTAGTCCCACGTTTTTAGTTCAAATATAACAAAAGTCAAGCTTTGCGTGAGGATTGAATATTATTGATATACATATATTTTAATTTATCGTCCTCATAATGTGCTTTTTGTATCTAATTATTAAGTTTCTTTAGAAAAAAAAAATCATATTACAATAACACCATTACAAATTTTGACTTTATAATTACAAAGAGATAAAAAAAGTTTATTTTCATGCTATTTAGTACAGTTTGCGTTTTCTTGTAAATTTAACTAGTTGGCGCATGCGGCTTCACTCGCGTTTTAGGGGTTTGTCGGCAGGTGTTAGGCATAAAATAGTATTCTATGTCCTTAAAATTCAAGCTTGCGTCATACCAAATATCATTTCAGATAGACAGACAGATTTACTTTCGCATTTATAATATTTGTATAGATAATATAATAAAATCACACAAACCTGAAACCCAGATTGAACTTTTCTTGAAAATTTTGCCTCTGGATGAAGCAAAAATAGAGTGGCATTTATTGCAAAGCCAGCCATATCAATAGGGAACGGTCTAAATGGTTTCCAGACTGCATTGAAACCAGAGACCTTCCCGTCCGTGACTAGAGGCATCTCAACTCGCATTCCACCTACAATACCCACAGGCCACACACCTACTTTCTTTATTTTTCTCATCTGGAAAAAAAAATATGTACATTGAAAATTAAATAACATCAAGTGCTGAATATTCATATCTTTAAAATATTAAAAACATCTACAATTATATAATTAAAATGTACTAGATTAAAAATGTGTATTTGTTTATTAGTCTGATTAGTACAGTTATTATTATATAAACACATCTAATGTAGTTTGTTTAATATAGCTTTGCAAAAAAATTACGAAATATCTACAAGACTTATTGCTATTCATTAAACAAGAGATAATCTCTTATCATATTTGAATACAATGAGATTGTCTTATTTCCATTTGCAAATACAATTGATGTTAAAAAACAATAATGTCCCAATAACTTTAATCAGATGCAACGTCACTGTTGATTATAATCAAGTATTTGAATTGCGAATTTTAAAGCATAATTTTTATGTAAGTACACAGATAGCTTAGGTATAATCAACTTTTTTTACATTGAAGGTTTTACTTTGCAATGTTAAATATTTTCACATACATATTTAAAAATAATTGTGTTTATATATCTTAACTTGGTACGATATCTGTTTATAGCAATGTTATTTATTTATAAACACTTTAAATATGAAACATTTCTTGTTATTGTTTACATATTTCATAGTCTTGTCTATATACAAGTACAATAATATACTTCCTGAAAGTATAATGACATTGAACATATTATATTCCTTGCTATAATTTAAATTCACTTGAATTAATAATAGTATATATTATGTGTACGGTAAAAATACTACATACATGTATAATCATAAAATTTTAATTTTATTTTTTATCACACCTCCAACTTAATGCTGCTATTGTTAGAAACAACCATGATCCATTCAGCTTAAACTATTTCCATCAACTGTATATTGCACTGCTAAGCTTAAAAGTACACTAATTATAATAAAAAAATAAAAAACATCTTGAACATCAAGTAGTAAGTGTTTCCAGAATAACTCTTAAAAACTCAATGAATGGTGTTGATTTTTTATTATTTTCTGTAGATTACAATATGCTTTTATTAAATGTTACTTACTATTGCAAGCCATCACATCCAGAAATAATATTTAAATATATCTCTAAACTAATGTTATCGATTAATAAAAAACAGCCATTTTTGTCTAAAAAAAGTTCGACTGCACACTGCTCAATACCATTCATGTTGCTAGAATGAACTATTGATTTTTACAATTTTTTTACAAATGCTTTGTTTTAGAATATCAGTGCATACTTCAAAATGATTTACATACAAAATAACATAAGAAGAAATAATTAAGAGAGATGAGACTTGTTTCCAGCTTTTGGTGAAATAATTACCTACAGAGACACTATATTAATTGGCTTTTATGGATTTTAATTGACCTTTTTATTATTATCCTATTAGAAATAAAAGGTTTTGGAGTTATTTTTTTAAATTAACTGACCTCATCAAAGACTTTTAAGGAGTATGTGTTATCATCATCCATAAAATAAACAGCTCCTCGTTTGTCATCAGAATCTTTTAAATGTCCTCTAAGCCAATTGAGGGCAACATTTCTTTGCTCTACTCCGCTAGCCTAAAAAATAATCAAGTTTATGTTATCATTTATTAACAACTCTATTCCAAAACTTTTGTTTAGAATCATAATAAGGAACTTCTTAAGAAAGTATATAAAAATATAAATATATTTCCTGGTTATCTAACTACTTCCAGTTAGTATGTTTAAAATTAAATTAAATCAGAAAATCAAATAGCTACCTAATCAAATAAATACTTTAGTGTAGCCAAAACAAATAATAAGAATTATAGAAGACTTAATAAATAGATTAATAAATATCCAATAAAATATATTTATTATGAGTCATAAATTTAAAGTATTAAAAACAAAATCCAAAATAAATTTTACATTTATTTTGTCAAAATACTTTATGTGTTAATATGTGATTAATAAGAAAAGAAACTGTGATAGTTCTGTTTAAATAAGAGATTAACAATCACACAAACACATTCAAATAATATTGTGAATATTGAACATACGCAGTACCAACTAGTGGTGATTGTTTCTGTTTTAAAAACACATATATTGACATCCATTACCTGAAATAATTTAAGCAATAAAAACATAGCATTGTTTGATTATTAATACTTCTACAAAACCCAGTTATGTCTTTGAGTATTTACTTGCTTAATTTGCATTTATAATAAATATAATCTGATGAAACCTGCATGTTTGGCCAAAGGAAATTGAGCCAGATGTTTATCCACTAACCACATCGGGAGCAACATGGTGTAATAAGCTTTAAGATTCTCCTTAACAAGAGACCCGGCCTTCGTTTATTATATTTATGGGCCATTACTATTACAATTAATATAATAGCAATAATGTTTTTTAAGATATGTCAATTTGTTTCTTATTAAATACATAAACTTTTTAAAATAATGTTACTATAGAGTAAAACAATTTTGAACATAATGACATCATATGGCAAATGATACAATATAACTTAAAACCTTACAATTGATATTATGAGAAATATATTGAATATTACATATGAATAAATGATACATACTGTTGAATGTTTTGATTTATGCGTTTTCACATTGAGATGTGTATATTTTAGAGTTGATTCCTTTAGCAAGTTTTCAACCAAACTGGTCTTAGTCTCAGAATCCTCAATTACAATCCAATGAAAATTCTTCACCAGCATCAATGTCTGTGACAACCTATTTAAAGAAAAAGTTACTTGAAAGATTTACATGTAAATGTTTAAATAATTAAATTAACAATAATATTATTATTGCAAATATGATTTTAGCTATTTTCCTACACACCAAAAAATATCTTCATACCTCAGAATTAATATCTCATTCAAAACATATTAGATATATTGTTTTATCTTTTATTTTGGTTATTAACTTTATAGAACATGTTCTATTTCATTATACAAAGATGTACCAAGGTTAAGATGGGTTATTGCCAAATTGGAAGCTACACAACTGTATTGAAATATCAACAAAGCAATCAAGGGCAAATATATCACGACAATTTAAAACTTACCTTGTAAGATCGGCCTTTTGGGCAAGTCTAGCGTACGTCGGAGTTATCCCGTATATTGTAGGTACATACGTTGATACTTCTGGTGTAAACTGACATTGAATAGCTGGTCGACTATTAAATAAAAATAATACAACAAAAACCAACATCCCGAATGCAAGATATTGCTTTTTGATGTTAACAAAAGGCATTTTATAGTCAATGAAGCTATATAAATATCAGTTTTCTGTGAATAAAACACGTCTTTCTTCGCCGCGTTCGGTCTTCTATTTAGCGTTGACTCACAACATTATTTTATAATTGCTTTGTAAATTTATCCATTCATTGATAGGTAAACTTTCTGGTTTTGATAAATAAACCTTGTAATCGAATCTCGGGTGAATTGAAAAACGAAGAGGCCAGGGGCAACTTCTTGACACTGCCGACGCTGCAATCGCTGCATTAAAGTTGACAGTTGACGGTGACAGCTGTCAATTTTAAAAATTATATTAATAGCAGTAAGTATTGTGTAAAAATTAAATACATGTTTATATTAAATTTAAAAAACAGTTTTAATCTATTCTAAAATACATATCTTGTAATCTCGTGTTATTTTCCTAATAGAGATAAACAAAGTTCACATAACATTTCATAGGTGGCTCTATGAGTGAAAAATGCAAAACAAATACATATTGCCATCTCAGATTTGAGATTGTAAAACAAAACAGATGAAGCTCACGGAACATTGAGCAGACATGACATGCCGAAAGCAGAAAAAGCTAATTTATATATATATATATATATATATGAACTTCGGGTAGCGAATCGACGCGTCTTTTTGTTAAATATGCAAATTGTACATTGCGCTGGCAGCATTTGTAAAAAACTTAAATAATAATTTAAAAAATAATAATTATCCAACAATGAAGAACAGTTAACGAACAGTTGAAATAGCCAAAAATATATATAAATTGATCTTCACCCGCCGCGTCAAGAGAACTAAATAATTTAATATTAAATTTAAGAATAACGCAGGACGAACAGATGTTTTATTTTTAATCGAATAATGAAAAACCAATCAGAAAGATAAACAAAACGCACAATTTTAAAACCATTAGCTTCATCTTCAAATATTATTGGTATTTGGGATTGTACAATTTTTTTTTTTTTATTTTATAATATTATGTAAAAGATTTTACTATTATAATTTGCCATGAATATTTATTCATTTGCAGCGGATACATTCGGATCAAGTCAGTTGTCCTAAGTGCCCTAAAATGTAACTATTATTAGGCTTATGAAGCATTATCGTGGTAAAAATGAAAATAAAATTTATTTACTACATTAAAATATATGAAAGAAGTGTTACATAAATTATATTATTTGAGATCGTTATATAAGATTAGGCAGTCAGACATATTTTATTATCACACATTTTAAAGTTAATTTTTACATATTCCGCAACAGTTACGTTCTAAGGCAACTGTCGAAAAGCGAATAACAGCTGGTTGGACTGATAAAGTATCGAGTGACGTTCTGGCTTACATGATGTCTTACTGTGCGTGAGACTATTAACAAAAGATAAAGACGGCAAAAATCTGGATTTGATGATATGATTCTCTGTGTTTTTAAGTTTAACGTATTCTAAGGTCTTGGTGAGTGAATAGATGTCTATATGCCTCTATATAAGTATATAGAGGCATATAAAAATCATATACTTGTATCTTAGAGTTCCAAAATGTTTAAGTATAAAATTGATATTAAAAATATCACATTATAATATCATATATTATAATGGTATCACAATCATTAATTTTACAAGAAAATAAAAAACTTTTTTTTTTTTAATTCTTAAATTATCGTCGTTACCTACTTTAGCTTTCATTTTTTGTTTTTGCTCGATAAAATTGCAATGTTTATTTGTAATTTTTACAGTTCTATTTTGTTATGTTATTATTTCTATTACGTATAAACTATTACTATAATAAATAGTTTATAAAGTATAAGCTGTAAATGTCCCTGCTGTGCTAGGTTTGCGGAGTTTATACCAACCACGCGTTTCCAGTGCGGATTAGTGGACAGGCAAAATATCTTCGAAAAAATACAGGTTTTCTCCCGACATTTTTCCCCACCGAGCAAGAGAGAGCAAATTATACACACAAATCAAACGGAAAATACGTAGTGCTTATCTGGATTGGATGACGTACCTTCCTTATTTAAAAGCCACGTATTGTATGCACTATGCCATCTCAGCTAATTTCCGCTCATACATGAGTACTTAGTGCTTGCATCTCGTCTTTTATCTCACGTGTTCAAATATCTTGAAATATACGAACTACCGGAACGACTTCAATTGCGAGGAGTTAAAGACAATTAGGGTTTTAACCAACATAAACTATATCATATTCATCAATCAATATTCATCCTTACAGTGATTAATACTATGTCACAAATAAATTAAACTAAAATTATAATTTACTTTTAACACCTTTATAACGATAAAAAATATTTCTGTGATTCTTGTGATTTATTAGTCAAAGATAAATAAGAAGTAACTGACTTTTTATATATATTCTGGATATCTACGAATGATCGATACATATGTTTCTTTTATCTGACGACCTCCGTGGTCGAGTAGTGTGTACACCGGTTTTCATGGGTACGCCGCTCCGAGGTCCCGGGTTCGATTCCCGGCCGAGTCGATGTAGAAAAAGTTCATTGGTTTTCTATGTTGCCTCGGGTCTGGGTGTTTGTGGTACCGTCGTTACTTCTGATTTTCCATAACACGAGTGCTTTAGCTACTTACATTGGGATCAGAGTAATGTATGTCATGTTGTCCAATATTTATTTATTTATCTATTCCAGTCTCGAAAGCGTTCGACGACAATTTTATCCTCATACGACACGAAAAATATGCATTATATTAAGATACTAGTTGTCGCCCGCAGATTCGCTCGAACTTTAGGTGATCGTCAGGTGTTAGGAATAAAATGTTATCTATATCCGTCTAAAGGGTTCGAGCTTACTTCATACAACATTTCACCAAATGCGGTTCAGTGGTTTGGTCGTGATAACGCAAGAGTCAGACTGACTGACAGACAGACAGTGTTACCTTTGCATTTATATATTATATTAGTATAGATAAAATAACTTGTATTCGTTCTAAGCTAAAATGAACCGGAAAAGCCAACAAACAAAACAAATCTCGTTTTTATTAACACTCTACATTAACACACAGCAACAAGAAATACAAAATAACTTATCTTACTTAAACCGTTCAGGTTAAAGTTCTTTATAACATTGATATGGTAGAATATTAGATCCAAATGTAAATATATTTGTAGCAAATAACAATAGGTTGAAGCACTTAACGTCACAGAGTACCTTTATATTATACAAGTAAAACTCTGTTTCTACCTAATACAACTTCTAATAATTTTCTCATATTAAAACTTTGTAAGACCTGAAAAGAACACCTACTTGATACATTGCATAGTAACGATGAATATCTATTTTAATTATTTAACTAAATTCCAACATGCTTATAAGAAGTTTCTAATTCTATTTCATTTACATTAAAAATAGTCAAACCGATTCTCAGGATCAAAGATAGTCTGTGGCAACAAACACAAAGAAGATAAGAGACAAATCAATATTCGTGTCTATCAAAAACGTTCGATCACGTATTTAGTTTAAAATTTTTAATTCTCAACTCAAATCACAACTCATTAAATGTTATTATGCGTCACTACTATATAAAACGAAAATATGAAAATCTTAATAGTAGCCACTGCAATCGAATATTATGCAACAAATGTAATGTCCAAAGTTAAGTTCGTATATAAATTATTAAATAAAGCATTATAAAGTCTGTAGCAGTAAAATAATAATAAAATATAATAAGTTCTATGTTCTTTAAAAGTAACTCAATAACCATTTAAGTGTGAGTGCCCTTAAGCTTTCTTAGTATTGAAAGGCGTAGCACGTAGTCTTCTATCTGTAGTCAATATGCAAACTCTCGGCGCTACGCCGTAGCTAGTGTAGCAAGTGTCGTAGAACATGATCTCAACAAGTTTATTTAGTTAAAATAGCCTGTAGTGAATCGTAGTTTATTAACTGTATGTAAATGTTTTTCCTAATTTAACCCGGTAAAGGTATTTGTTAACATATTATTGCGAAAGACAAATTGAGTTACATTATTTAATTACAACTTTATTGTTTCAAAAATACTGTATTCATTACGGTCTCACACAAAGACAATGATAGAATATGCTCGATTCAAAAACTTTGCCACTTTCTCATATTCGAACATCCAATATCACATACATTTATCAAGGTAATAATTTCTGCTCATTGTAATTTAATAAAATGTTCTCATAAAATTAATAGTAATTGTACAATTTACCAAACAATGTAATTTAATGAATTGTTAAGCCATGCAATATTATATAATATGCCGAATATAACGTTATCAAAATAACTTGTTAATTAAATGTATTATTGATTTTTCATGTTAAGAGAGTTTAAAATATAAAATGAATTAACGGCTGAACAAACTAAACAACAAAGCGTTATGTAGCAACACATAAGTATATGCGTCTATTAATGTAGGAGCACGCAGGTAGTTTATGTTCAGCCAGCCATTTCATTGTAAAAGCGGTATAGATAGGACAGGAGCTAGCTGGGGGCCGCCCGGGCTCACCTGTGCTAGACTCGTAGGCGCGTCACGCTCTCACACTAACAGAATAAACACTCACATTGATACAATTGCGGGAACGGGGATGGCACCCACACAGACGCGCATATAATAAGGGTGTATCGTCAGAGCGAATGCGCACACAACTGAAGGTCGGTCGGCGAGGCGGGAACGAGCTCGGGACACACGCGGGCGAACGTTCCCGCCGCGAGGTCCTCCGAGCTGGCCCGCGACGGCCGCCCTCGCAACACCACTTGTTGAATATCTGAAGACTTTTCACACCATATCCAAACTCGCTCGAGTCACGTCGCGCGCGTACTCGTACGTTACCGTGTTGTCTTATTTGAAACTTTCCTTGTTTTATGTTTTCCTCACTCGATATATTATCTAATTCCAACAACCTGTGATGTCTACTTTTCGCTTCCGCTCTGCCTTCATTTCTCGTATCCTCAATATACTTAATTTAGTCTTCCTCTCAGTGTTATTGTTGTTACGGACGACTTTTTATCGTATCGGGATACGCGAACCCTTTAACCCGCGATTGTTGTACTTTTGAATATATTTAAACTGTTGTTAAATACTCATATCTTTGTTACCTGTTGACTATTACTTATATAGATATTGAATCTAATTTTCCAAATTACGTCGCTGTAAAATATAAAATTTCAATACTTGGGCGCTCCTGATGTCAGGTAAGTTATAGAATTAATCTTTATTATTCATATTTTTTTATTGATTATGTTTTTCAACGAATGCTTTATTTCCAAAAACTTTAGTTAATTCTTTGAAAGTTTAGTTTAAATAAAACAATAATGAAGTTTATTATTATTTTGAAACCACAACATTCTAAAATGCAAGTGTGAATCTTTTGTTTTCAAAATAATAAACGGTAATTTATGGATAGTTTGGATATTATGATATTTAGAGGTTTTACATAACGAGTTATCTGATGGTCGAGCCACAGTTAAATAACAATTTACAGATTGTTATACGTTATTAATAATTTTATTTCTTCCCTTTAGATTTTATGATTAAAATGTATCTTAGGCGAAAAATAAATTCACACATCCATGCAGTATCCATACAAATAATACTTTTAGTACAAATAATTATATCTTTTAGTCTTAAAAAGACTTATAGAGGTATTTCGATATACAACACTATAACAAGAAACAGAAAAATTCTCCATTCATTCTCAAAATCCGAATAGCCAACGACAACGCAATCGACCAGAGAGAATATAGACGCAGGACTAATGGCTTTACGAGCTTTCTAGGCACGCCAGTGTGTAAGCCACTCCTACCTAAAAGGAGCACATTAGGATTTTTCAAGACTCGACGGTGTAACGCTGTCAATTTCAAAAGACACTTGGGTCTTGGTAGGAAGCTGGGCTACGTAGGACTTTTAAAAGTCTCTGTAAAGTCTATCCTCAAAAGGGATCGGAATTGCGGTATCGTTTTCGAATATGCATCCAATACCTCTTCCAGGCCGTGCTGACTCCCATTAGGAAATGAGATTTATCTTACGTGCTGGCTCATGGCTCTCATTAGGGAATGAGATAGATCTTACATTGCCATACTCTTCTTTACACTGAACGCATATGGCAACAGGCCACGCGAGCCCTACGCCTAATAAAACCAAGGTGTTCAGGCTTTCGAAGGGATAAGGTGTTTCTGAACTCTCTGAGCTCTGATGAACCGAACCCATCCAATGAATGTCTCACAAAAGGAAAATAAGTTTTTCCTTGTGGAGCATCGATGGCAACGCTGCTCTCAAGTAGTGTTGTTCAACTTCGTCGCTTGGCGTCGATTTTCGTCAGATTTACGCGAAAAAAACTCAGTAGCTCAATCCCACCCCCGCCGTTTTAACGCTTCGATCGCGCTTATGGCATGCATTTCTATACTGACGAAGGAGGCGGGTCTTTGTTTCATCACATCCATATTCATCAGCAGCAGCGTATGCTTGACAGGCTATTAAACCAAGCGGGCTTATAGAGGGCCATTGGTATAAAGGCAGCACAATCCATACTACTAAGTTCGCAAACCCCAGGTTCAAATATACCTATGAGGTATTTTTTTTTCGTTTGAAAGAGACAGAAATAAAGCTTTGATTTCAAATAATATCTTTTAGCAAATTACAATATATTTTTAATGCTTTTACTATTATATATATTTATATATTGTAATATTAACCTTAATCTTAACTAATAAATGTTACATAGCGGTCGTAAATTTAAATAATTCTTGGTCTTATGGTCTCATTTTTTCAAATCCAGCCAAATATCTGATGCAAGGAAGAAAGAAATCGATGTTGAACACTTCACCCATACCATACAACGTTTATTATGTAGGTTTACTCATATTACGTTTTTGAATGTTATTTATATAGAAAGTTTATGAAATTTAGGCAATTGATTGAACAGACGGTAATTTTTAGATGCAGGTTTTTGATGAAATATTTCTAACTCTCTAAGAATGAAAAAATGTGCCGGGTAACATCGATACCTTTGTGCTCCCGGCTTGCAGCGCGCCAATAAAACATTTCAGAAAGTCACGCAGCGTAATCAATATATTATAATACTATATTATCTCCAGTATTCTCATACATGGAAAACTTCATAGAAAACATAGAGAGCGCAATAAAATGAATAATTGAATGATAAAAACAAGCTCAAAATATTTTTTTGCAAAATAATTGAGTTAGATTTTTGGGCATAATATAGTTTATTGTTTATAACTTAATTTGTATGTAATTTACTCATGTGATCGATTTTTTATTGCGATAATTCTATACTTCTCTTAACTGTAGTATAGTATAGTAGTAGACAACGTCTCTTAACTGTAGTATCGTTGCGTTGTTTTGTCTTTGGGCTGCGGACTTCCGCTAGCAAATAATATTTCACATTTTATTAAAATTGAATATATCAGATTTATCTTAAGATGTGGTATCGTTATATATACATTATTTTATAATTTATTAACTTTGGTATTAAAATATGATAAATATAAATTATACATTTACCATTGACTATTTTCGCTCGCTTTTGACGAACAATAGAAATTTTATGCTCGAAACCAGCAAAAAAAAGCATTCGTAGGCATAGGCAATTCATTTTCTAAACTGTAATTCATATTGATTTAAACTCAATTCCTTGTCGTTATGAAATATAAGCAAATCAAATCTTGAATTTCTCGCTAGCTCACTAACCACTACAGTGTCAATTAATGGAATTGTCATAAGTTTGCAAACTTAATACTTTATAAATATTGAAGAATATTTGTTAGAAATAAATCTCTATTTCTTGCAATAATATAAAATAATATTATAATATAAGGTAGTACCACAAAATATCAGTAATTTGTTTCTACATTAATTCTCTTTAAAACAAATAATATAATCGCTATGGTTTAAAACAATTTTACAAGTGGAATTTAATCGTGACACTATAGTATTTAAATATAATTCAAATCAAAAAATCTTCCAATGCTTTTTAATAAATGTGATTACCAATCTTTATTACGTCAAGATGTAACTATAGGCTTAAGAATCTCGAAGAGCTGACCCTAAACGAGTCAAAAGAGTGTCTTAAACAGAATTTACTTAACCTAAAATAACATTATAAGAAAAGCTAATTTTATGTTTTTACATTCACTTCAAAAAACCTCTCTAGAGATTTTTCTAAGAACACTTTAGGTGAGTAGTATAAATGTAAAAGTAAAAAAAATTACAAGACATCCCACTTGGGCTGAGGAAAACATTAACAATATTTCCCTATTGATTATGTTGCTTTCAGAAATTTTCCACAGCTATCAATTTTCAACCCATAAAAAGAGATGGCCCATCGATTAGGTTTTTCAATTTTCAAAAGCGACGAGATTCTCCGGGGCCTCTGAAAGTACTTACTGCTGTTAGTTTTACTCATTTCTAGTATGGGAGTTCTGTTACAATATGGTTCCGATGGCTTATTATAGTCATACGATAAGAGGAAGTAAGTATCTGTTCTCAAGCACGGAAATTGCATTATAATACCTCACATAATAATGAATTATAGATTGACCCAGCTAAAAGAGGGTCAGGAGGACATTATTGCCTTCTAAATGTTCTGAGTTTGTATCTGTAAATTTCTATTTAAGTGACCATTTTTTAATATTTATTTTACAAACTTAGTGAAATTATTATTAAATAAATATCGTATTTAACTTTAATTTATTTCGCTCCTTTGAATTAAGAAATTTGTATTAGTGTAGTGCATATTTATACATATTTCATTTCATTTTTTGTTCAGTTTCATCTATTACATTATGCTGTGGCATATATTGTGATTAAGACATTATATATTGTACTAATATATGCATGTACATGGGTAGCTTTACATTTTGATTGTCACGATATTAATCTAATATGACTTAAAAAGCTTTATTATTTTCTTTATATTATTCTTGACAAGTCTGAAGTTATTAAAATTTAAAATAAACTGACACTCGTCACAGTCACGTCACAGTAAAAATAATTAGAAATTTATAAGAAGACAAAGTCATAAATATGATAACAGCCTCTAATTGTGCCACTGTAGGGCTGAGACCTCCTCTCCTTTTGAATAGAAGATTATGAACTTATTCTACAACGCTTGTCCAATGTATGTTGGATGTATGAGGCAGATTTTCATCCTACACATACAGACCAAGCACTAATTATAAATACAATGTAAATTCTGTGGTAACTGGATGGTGGCACATATCGAATAAATGGTTTGGGGTTTATAACTACGAAAGGGAATTTGAAATCTGTTGCCGCGACTAGTTGAACCACTTTAAGTAAATCGTCGTCTTTCACTTGACTATAAACTCTTACGCTGAAATTTCTGAATTAACTTCGCGCGAAGTATGGACAAGCTGAAAAGTTTGCTAATTTAAATATACGAAATTAACAGCTCTATGAATAAATAAAACATGGAAAAATTCGATTGAGATACTTTAAAACTTACCCTTAAGAAAAATATGCTTGAAGCGAACGCTTTCCGAATAGTCTAAAAGAAAGAAAATTATTATTATTATTTAGATATTTATTGAGTTCGAAAGACTATTAACATTTTATGAAGATCCGATAACTTTTTCGATTACTAGAGATACAAGGGATATTTCAACATGATGACATTTAAAAGTTCTAATCTAATCCTATTGTTTTAAAATCATGTTCTAAAAATATAATAATGGAATAATAAATAGTGGATCATTAATGGGATAATTTCCTAGTATTTATAAATATTTCGTCTGGCTCATTGGTCTAGTGGCATCGTATCTCGAAGTCCTGGGTTCAATACTCAGACCGATATTAAAGTTATTGGCATTTGAAAGGCTCTTGAAAAATTCTCAATCACAACCCAGAATCTATAATCTGGATGACAAAAGTGTACATTCCCATGCTTTGATTTGCACGTAAAGCTAAACTCTTTCGAAGAGGGTCGGATTTGTCGCCATCAGAGAGTGAATGAGTACAACTGTGTTTGTGCACATACTAGAGCAATATCTAATATAATATATCCTGCATCGTGGGCTGGTAATTGGTGGTAGGGCTTTGTGCAAACTCTAAATAATCTTTAATAATCTTTTTATATAATTATTTCTATCCAATGGTGCGTAGTCTAGGAATATTACGAAAAATAATATTCTTGAAAATAAAATCCTTAAAAAAATTAAATATTATTCAAAGTGAATTTGAAAAAGAGATTGTAATTTTATGTGTAAATTATGAAGTCCGAACAATCTACAGAACCCTCTTCTTTCCCGTTAACCACTTAACCTGACCTATTTGGCCCTAATAATCTCCACTCTGCCATAAAATAATAATTCAAATTTAGTATTAATTTATATAGAACGTCCCATAAATTGAGTGAAGTGTATATATTTATTCGCTTCACCACATTTCTGAGCTGTACATCAAGAGATTATATAAATGCGCTCTGAAACAAGGTTTTTATTCAACAATATCCAACCTTACAACTATATAGTTTGATAACCCTTTTGTTTATAATATTTATGAACTAATTGTAGCTATAACAATATCAGGAATATCATCAGGATTTTATTGGAAATTTGAAAAATTCAATTATCACTAATATTATTTTTATTTTCTAAATTTTTATCTATCTTATATAACAAAATAATTTCGTAAATAAATATGGCAGTCCTATTGTTAAGCATCATCCAACCAAAACAAACCAAGAATATTTACAATGGTAAAAGTCAATTATCAATATTCTGTGACGCAACTTGAAAGAAGAAGTTACGTACTCTGTCAAAAATCACCCGGGGAATTAGTATCGCGAGGTAAGGCATGAGCTCGAGTCTTCTAACCCCGCGCCCCCTATATTTCATAGAAAGCTTTTAGAAAGGCCTTTCCATACTTTCGGCAAATAAAAATTCAGACACTCCGATTCATTAAGGATGATCTTCTTTGATATTATTTGCAGTAATCAGAGCAGAGCTCTCTAGAGCATTATTAGTGAAACTTATACAGCATTCAATAATTTAAAACAGAAGGTTCTTACGGATCATAATATCTGGTACACAGTGCCGTAGCCTGTTGTAATATGGCTGGCTTTGGGGACTAAAACGGTATGAGAAAATCTAACATACTTTTTGACAGAGAAGGGACTGGGGCAGAGTTTCAACTAACTGCCCTATTTCGTTAAACTTTCTGAAATCCATAAAAAATAATTCATTTTGTAAGCGAGAAATATTACATATCATTCCTTGAATATATTTCTTTGTTGTTTACATAAAGATATTTGCATAAGAATAAAACTTTTACATTTCATTAAGTACAATCAATCTTAATTTACGAAAGTGAAATATAGGATGACGTAAAAACAGTGCGGAGCTTTTACATTTGCTGGCTTTATCATTAATACCAATTATTTTGTTATACTATTTCTAAGGAACACCTGTGCTACGTTTAATAATATTCAGACGCCATATTATCTGTTTTATATGAAACACATTTGAATGATGTTACATATATATTTATATTTATTTTAAATACATTTTGTAAAGAATTAGAAAATACATTGAAATGACAATTTGACATCACAAGGGTGTTCGTTTTAAGTATAAACTGGGAAACGATTTCTTATTCATTTAAATTTTCATTTCCATTCCACTTTCCACGACCATAACTTGAACTTTGGGGCTAGACTATTATACAGATAGAATTATATAGCCTGCGGTTTATCCCACTTTAAATTTGTATTGTAACATGGGTTAATAAACAATCTTAAAACTTAACAATATTAAGGCACGCAAGCTAGCGAAATTTGTAATCACAGGCAGACGGTCCAATTTTATTTGCATAGATTTTATCAATTTGTTTGAAAAGGTATTGCTAAAACATTATTAAAATAAAAAAATATATATCATAAAATTAATTAAGCGGCTCTGACGTTAAAAGCTACATAATGAAGAGGCTGAATCTCCCTTTCATAATTTCACATCATTACGGTACGTTAATTGGGTCAATATTGATAAATAAAAATAAAAAAAACATATTATTTATTTTTAATAGGGGTTGAAGATAATTAAACTAATTTATATATTAGTGTTTTTATTCTAAAATTTGATTAATGAATATCGGTTTTTTTTGTACTATAATTTTATACAAAAGATAAATTGAACTTATTAATTATGAAAAAAATATTAATAAAAAAGTTATTCAAATGATTGGAATTGTTATGAATAAATTGATCAACTATACTAATACTAAATGTATTTTCGAAACAGCATTATTAACATAAAAAAATATCCTCATCGTCTCTGGTAGACAAGAAGCTTTTTTGCTCATTTCTATATCTGAATCTTAGTCTCGACTTCCTCGTGACTCTGCAGATCGAAATTCTGTTTAAACCCCGGATCAGGCTAGTACGAGTTTTTCAGTAAATCACATCTTACAGAATAAGTTAACCTAATGATGATTAATCTTAAAGAATATATTAATACGAGTATAGTTATGAGAGCCGAGATGGCCCAGTGGTTAGAACGCGTGCATCTTACCCGATGATTTCGTATTATTCTTTCTGCCACATGTGTATTCCACCAACCCGCATTTGAGCAGAGTGGTGGAATATGTTCCAAACCTTCTCCTCAAAGAGAGAGGAGGCCATAGCCCAGCAGTGGGAAATTTACAGACTGTTAATGTTGTTGAGGATAGTTATAATATAGTCAATTTAGTATAATTGAATACTCTAATTAAGCTTAAAAAATAATATAATGCTATCAATACGCAATAAGGTATGATCACTATATTGAATTTCTCTGTTGATGAAAATGAAATATAAATATAAATACGGAAGTAACTATTTCCATCTCTTTGTTACCTCATCAGGACTGAAACACAATTATCCTTTGAACTGAATAAGAACAAAGGAACAAATAAAAATTACAAGATTTACAACAAAAAAATAAAAATAAAACTGTTTGAAAAAAGAGTGCATGAAATTTTAAGTAGATGATAATTAAAAAGTTAATATTAAACAAAATACATATCCAGTAATTAAACGAAGCGATGACTACATGATCAACGAAATGTTAAACAAATCACATTACATATTTTGTAGCTTCGGGAATGAATTCTGACATATTTTAATTAGGCCCATATCAGGCCGGCGGTATTCGACAAAGAATTTTATTACTAACGGTCTGTACCGTGAGTATTTTAAAAATGAATAATTCGATCTCGTTTATTCTACTATATTAACTGAAGGCTATTATAAAATGTTATTTAAATATGATTTTAAAAATTGAATATATGTATAGAAATCACAACGTTGGTTGATGGCACATTATTTTTATTGAAATGTTGGTTCTTTAAAATAAATAACTCAATTCTAAATACGTACGTTCAATGAATAATTGTAGAATGTATGCTTATTCGTTTCCTATATACTTACTCGATAGTGTCAGGTTAAGGTCACAGTCAAAATTGTTATTAAATGTGGAAGTGTTATAGTCATTTTTAATGATCAAATACCATGTACCGACTCTTCTATCATAAATACTTTCTACATTCTATTAATTTTTAATTAAAAATATTGAGGTCTGCTTAAAAATTATGGGAGCAGCCTTTTTCAGAACTAAGATCCTGTTGAAAGAGGTTGCACTACTCAAAGTTATAATATGATAGTAATAAATTATATTATGATAGTAAGTAAAAGAAATCAGGCGAGCCATTTTAGCCAGTTAACATTATTATTTTTTATAAACTATGATCTTAGTCTGATTAATATTCTGCTGTGGGAATTTCACTATAATTTGCGTCAGCTTTTGTTACTTTATCACGTTTGTTATCTACCATATCATAAACTCAGTCATTGATATAAATGAGGAAGAGAAATAGGCCCAAAATTGTTCCCCGAGGGGCTCCACATTTACTGCCCTACTACTTACTGTAGCTTCAGGGAATCTCTTTTCGTTTATATTTTATTTTGATGCTTATTTTTTATTTATTATCGAATAAAATAAGAACAACTGCTTACTAAAATAATAAAATTTCTATATTATCGCTATTAACAATAGCCAGTCACTATGTCTAAACATATTTATAGGCTTTAAATAAATGTCAACTTCATATTCTTGAAAATTTCTGTTTTAATACCTCATTAATGTAGATACTGGACCGTAATAACAATATTGATTATGGATAACGTTAATATGAAAAGGTTTGTAGTTACAAATTCGAGCGGAATTACGTGGAACTTATGAACCTTTTTTACTTAAAATGGAGGGACAGACAATTATGTACTTATATAAGAACATTTAACTTCGATAAAACTTATCGATGAGCTCGTTGATGTTAAGTGATCATTTGAAAATATTCCCATTTATCCTCATATCTTTTAGTATTATAATGTTAATCTCTGATATGAAAATAATAATAACTAGACCAAGTAATCATTTTTTGTAAATATTTTTTTCAAAATTTTAATATAGTATCGTAATAAGGATGATATCGTACAACTTTAGTGCACATTGCTATGGATTGAAGAGTGGCTTTTATATATATCAATTCCTATTAATATACAAGCCATACTATACATCATCATAATATAGATCATCGTAGCAAATTGATTTTTTAAAAATGGCTTATTGAGGCTTTCCATTTTAAATTTGAAAATACGATTGTAATCTTATTGTCACACCACGTATCGTTTTGACAGGTTTCAAATGAAATGAAAACTTGTATAACATATTTTAGTCATGGTTTTTTATTCATGAAAATATGCGACTTCTCATGAAGTACTCATAAACTATGCGGAAAAGACGTATAAACACTAAAGAGTGTTCTATAAAATAATCTTTATTGCTAATTATGAATTACTATAAGTATTATGTAGCCCACCAAATCGAAGTAAGTAAAGCGATAAATCTTTAAAGCATTTATGATACATGATATCATTTGACATGTATACAAAGCCACTCTACCTATTCATATTCGTCCATATGACACACCCCAGACATTTTATGCGACACGGGTAGGTTGAAAAGGAACAGAATAAGGTTATTCAAATGATTTTTATTGGAAATAGGTGAAGCGAATAATTAAATTATGTTAGCCTTACCTAAAGCTAATTAATTATACCTACATTTTAATTTAACCTATTTTTTTTGTATACTATATACATATGTATGTATCTGGGTTTGATTTTAGTACTTAAAGAAGTTTTAATCATTCATAAAAGTTATCTTCCGGATTGTATTTTGTATAAATATTTAATTAAAATATTTTTTTTTAAAAAGCATTTTATTTTTCATAAAAATATTTCATATTAAAAAAAAATAGTTTTTAATTTCCTTTAATATTATACGCTAGATGAAAAAGGGTTTAAATTCCAAGCTTGCATACTGACGTCTTTATGAGATCTAAAATTTAATTTTCGAACAACAAAGAATGCGATAAAATATAATGTTTAAAGTAGTCATTTTAAAAACATTTAAATCATTTCTTAAAGATGCATTTTAGTTTTAATAAAATTCAATGGAATCCGTGTTTGATATATATTAACAATAGTTCAGTTTTACATACTTATCTTGAATATAAATACAAATATATTACCACGATAAATATTAAACTAGGAAAATTGTGAAAATTTTCATTATGAACTATATACTCGTAGATTGATATAATTTAAAAAAAAATCTTTATGACTGTAGTCGATAGTTAATTAATAAGCTAAATTAATTGGCGATGGGCAGTAGTTTTTATTAGATTTCAAGGTAGTAATATTTATTTTGGATTGTGATTTAAAAAAACCAATAAACGCTTGAATAAATTAAATAAGATAAAGCTTCAGAGCCCTAACCAATGTGACTACAATTAGCAATTATAGTAGATGCTTCATAATTATAATCAATCTGTAATAATCTTTATAATATATATACAAACAAACTTTGTACAGCGGGTAGTTCCACATTGATTACACGCTTTCTGTCATCAGTAATTTGACATACAAAAGAAGGAGACAAAAGATCGATATACAACAGCTATTATAAGTAAAAGAAGTTAGTCTAAAACTTTCATTAGCTTCATATTTATTTTCACTTTTTCTATTATATAAGCAAAGCAGCAAAGAACGTTTTCACTACTTACTTGTAAAAATAATCTAATAAATCAGTACAGAGTAGCACTTTAAAGCGTTAATAGAGTAAAGATTAATCTTAAAGTTTTCCTACATCAACATCGAAAGTATTTCAAGAGTACTTAAACTAGTTACAACATCGCGTTAACATTATTAGTGCTTAATACTATTACTAGTTCTAGTCCGCTTATTTTCAAACTTTGTAACATCATTCAATATTCCAAACATTTTTGATGATCAAGGATAATATTTTTTTAAAACCGTTAACCGTACATACAAACAAATCGCTATACATATAAACAAGCAGTTGCTTTGTAATGTAGATTTATTCAATTCGGGCATTTAAATATTAATCATTCGCGCCGGGGAAAGTTTTATTACAGCTTATATTGAGAAATTTTAAAATAAGATCAGTCTCGGTAAAATTATAACATCATGCCTCCTAATCTTAATAACGAATATTAAATCTTCGGTTTGTTTTTGATTGTTAAGAATAAAAATAAAAGGCCTATGTGTTCATTTATTTGCAAGTTGATTCATATTTAAAATACAACTGCTCATTAAAGTCCAAATTAAAATATAATTCAATATTGCTGATTTACGGAAGTCCAAGGGTTTAGGTCCAAGCATTTCCATATTTTATGGCCTAAGAGCTCGATTTTGAGTTTTTTACATGCTTTTTAAGTTGAGTCAAACGTAGAAACGGTTATTTGTCTGTTAGTTTATTTAGGTAGCAAGCTGACGACATTTATTTATCCTGTGGATTTTAATTACATGTTAATTTAGTTTTGATAACAGTGCATTTTTATGGTAAGCAGGAACCGTAGGATTGGCTCCAGATAAAGGAACTTATCAATTGTTAGCGGTATTAGCACGATTTTTTTTAAATATCTAGTTATGATAACAGGTTTTAAGTTTCACCATAGTATGACTGCTGCAATCACAGTAGTCTTCCGACGAGAAAACTCTTTAACAGTTAACAGCTCATTTTGTACGCGCATAGGTAAGGCAATAGGTATGGGTCGTTGTAAGTGTCAACATGACATAGCTGCTGCACTAAAGATTGTCTCTGGACGAGATAACTCCTCGATAATAAGCAGTACAAGTACAACATTTAATGTAAAATTAAATAATTAAAAAAAAATAATGCGATTTCTTTACGTCGATGAAGTTTGTTTTTTGAAAATGTTTTTCACTTCTTCTTTACGGTCATAAATAATGTATGTATTAAACATACATTATCTGTTAGAACTTAACTCGAATACGCATAATTATATTGACCTTACATACATTCGACACGATGGAAAAAAATTTCACGTAATACAGTTATTATTACGTTGATTACAAAGAGAATAATTAAATATGTATGTTATTAAAATAACGCGGATAGGTTTAAACAAACGCAAAACAAGTTTTTTTGCATTGAATATTACTATAAATATATTAAATTTAATTTATTTAACATAGAGTAAATGTAGGTATATTCGTGATCGTAAAGTACACATTAAAAACGTAGCTTAAGTTTAATACTATATTTAAAACATAGAGATATGTCTTACTCACGGATTCCGGCCACCACGGCCGTTAAAACGGAGAATATATTCTTCGGAGTATGCTTATGATGGTATCTATTCCCTCACTCATTATTTGATGGGACGGCAATCCAACAAGACTGGCGAAAATTTAGGCAAACATGACTTTATTAGCGGTCCTCGGGTCGAGAGCTTAAACATAAGCTTTCTTTAACTGTTATGGTTCTAACCATAATGACCTTAAATTGCCCTTATTGACCTTAAAGGTTTAAAATCCAAAACCATATGAATTGCCACTCAATTTGTATATGTATGTGTATATACAATATTATACGCATACACTTTTATTTCCATTATCACAAACTGTTTTATATCATCAATAATAATAATAATATTTAGATAACGTGTTTGTGTCTCGAATATACTGCGGTTGTGTAAATAGACTGAGAATCTGAAACTCTTATAAGACGGAAAATTAGTTTGCGAAAAGATTTCTTCTAAGGGCTTTGTACGTGCCGCAGTTTGCTTCGCATCATACTTGAGTTTTATTAATATTATGGAAACTATGTACATCGGCATTATACTGAAAGCCAACGGTACATAGTACTTTAAGTGCATACATTTTATGAATAGCTTATCAGCTAGCTATAGCTTTCCAATTTAAAAATATTTGATTTTAATTATTGACTATTCCGCTTTTGTTTAAAGGTTATTTATCGAGGAATTCATAATATGTTTCGGGGAGTTTATTCGACGCATACCTATAGCCGTGGAGCCGATGCCGATAGTCAGCGCCGTGATTTCGTTTTTTAAACATGTTGAATAGCTCGATGAAGCTTAAGTGAAGCCAGAACAGATAATAATATGATTCCATCAGCTTTATAATTGAATTAAAAATACCTTTTAAGAATGTCAGTGGTAATTGGACTCAGCAACAAAAATAATAATGAACACCTTTATAGACCGTATTTATACTAATGTAATTTTTATTACAAATTAACAAATTACTTTTCGAATGTAATTTGACACGCACTATAAAAAAAGGAACATTTAAAGGTACAGTATAAATAATATTCGATATATTTTGACGTCATCCTTATGCATTTCTAATTCACTCACACATAGAACGTGATCGTTTACGTATGCATGTAGTGGTGATGACGCGTTCCATATTATACTCGTATTTTGTCGAGAAAGTTTCTGGGGTGTGGTAAGGAATAGTTATTGCCTTTTACATTACCAATATTTATTACAATTAATTATTAGTAAGTAGCCTATAAATTTATAACTACTACGATAAATATTTTTCTAAAAGTGAGATCAGTTCAATTAAATTTTTCATACTTTATTTCATCATTACAGAATAAAACTTCTTAGCAAAAGTCTCTATTATTTTATCGCCTTTAATTCCTTGTGTAATACTTCCGGGTTCCAATTTGATATATAATGTACCAAATTACAAAAAAATATAATAACAAGCATTATAAGCCTTAAACCATCCTTTTTATGGCATAGGTTGGCGGACGATCATATGACCTGGTGGTAAGTGGTCATTACCGCCCATAGACAATGGCGCTGTAAGAAATATTAACCATTCCTTACAGTGCCAATGCGCCACCAACCTTGGAAACTAAGATGTTATGTCCCTTGTGTCTTTAGTTACACTGGCTTACTCACCCTTCAAACCGGAACACAACAATATTGAGTATTGTTGTTTAGTGGTAGAATATTGACGATCTCCGTGGTCGAGTAGTACACCGGTTCTCATGGGTACACCACTCCGAGGTCCCGGATTCGATTCCCGGCCGAGTCGATGTAGAAAAAGTTCATTAGTTTTCTATGTTGTCTTGGGTCTGTGTGTTTGTGGTACCGTCGTTACTTCTGATTTTCCATAACACAAGTGCTTTAGTTACTTACATTCAGATCAGGGTAATGTATGTGATGTTGTCCAATGTTTATTTATTTATTATTTATTTGATAAGTGGGTGGCCAAGAAAATGCTCCTTAAACTGTGTAAGGAGTGTTGTATACTTCTTCCAATACAGTATGGACTTACCATCTTACCATCAGTTGTCCTTTAAGAAGAGGCAAACTGATTGTAGGTCTAATTAATACTCGCCCCCTTTTCTTAGATCTGCAATAACAAGCAAATAAAGGCCGCACGATAGCCTTGACTCTATCACTCATTTCCGTACGACTTTTCTTCACGGCTGGATATGTTAACTTGGAATGCTATAATTCTTCTATAAACACAAAATTTTAATGTTGTAATTGATAAAAGTACATTTAGGCCGATATTTATTAAATTCCCGTTTCTTCGATTAATTAAATTTGTAGTGACGTTGACACGACGTCTCTAATATTAATGTGAAGTAACCCTAGTTTTGAGAACGAAAGGGGTGTTTTATCAAAGTTATAATTTATTAACAACCAAGAAACTGACGAGAGCCGACTGTTTCTATATAATTATGTTAAAAGTTAAATCCGAATAAATATCTAAAACAAAGAATTTTCTTTCAAAAAATTATATTTTGCTAAACATTTTTAATAAAGAAATATTAAAAATACACAAAAGCTACTGCGTGCTTATTATACAAAAAGATTTTGCATAACATGAGAGAGACATTTTTGCGTTAATTTTTTTTTCCTTTCGTATTATATCCGTGCCTTTCTATGTGTCTTTTGTCTTCATATATTTTAATGAATATACTAATAAAAAAAACTCGTGATAGTTTTACTTTTTCTTTATAAAATCTAAATAAAAATGTGTATTTAATAAACAGTTCAAAATTCTTATTTACACAGAATGCAGAAATGTAGGTCTTAGGTATTGCCTGTTATTTTAATTTGTCAAATTGTCAAGGTATATCAGCATAAAAGAAATGATCGTACTTTATGGGTCTGTATCGTTATGTGTAGTGATTCTGTAGTAATTTGCAATTATTTGTTAATTTACGTATTTTTTTCAATGTCATATTGTTTTTCTAATGTTTGTAGATAGCAAACGCATTATTTTATAAATTAATGACAGACAGTGTTATTACCCGTTGAACAAGCCTATTTTTATCACAGTGAAACCCAAACTTGTACAGATATGATGTTTTTTGTACACACGTAGAGAAATTTCAATAAAAAATGAAAATGGCTGCCACTTAGCGTGGAGGTGGGTTGGACCCAAATTGATGCTGTATTTGTATATTAAAATAGTTGTTTTATTAGTATCTAGAATATCGCTAGTCCGTAGCCGAACACACTGTATATAGTAAGAGCTATAAATATTTGAACGAATGCCGGTCGTACATACACAACTGTTGTTTTTACCAATATTACGTCACCAAAATGACTGAGAGCGTTTTTGCGGGAATAAAAAAGGTTTAAAATTTAGTTGAATTTTATGGCAAGAAAACGTTTTTATTCTGCCGAAAAATATATTTGTTGTGGTTTCATTAGCAAAATCAACATTTTGAAGTACTTTTTCAAACATAGTATGATACCCTATTGTGGTGGCTTGTTAATATTTCTTCCAATGTTAATGTATCGACAATGTATATGGGAGGTGGTGACCATGTATCATCAGGTGGCCCCACCTGCCTACCTTTTTATAATATAAAAATAAATATCACTAATACGCACTAATAAAGAAAAACTATACATAGTATTAGGAAGCTAATGAATGAACATACACGAAGGGCTTAGAAAAAAGATTTTCATGAAGTTGAAATATTTTTCTTAATACAATCCAATCTAAGTTACATAATATGCTTACGGCATTTATATGCAGAATCCGCAAAAAATATTAGCGTTTAATTAAGCCAGAGGGAGGTTTTTAATTATTTTTCAGAAGCTTTACCGATTAATATGTCTCTACAGTAAGCTTCCATTATGAGCTTATAAATACTTCTGAACTTTTAAAATTGTGACTATTGTTTTCATTTATTCTTACACCTGAGATTTATATTTAGTATTATAAACTAATAATAATATGATATAATATTTGTTTTATATGGTCGTATAGAACTTTTTTTTTGATAAATAAATATTCTTGAATAAAGGAAACTGATTTTAAAAATAACCGAAATGTAAAATAATGAGTGAAAAATAACACCATTAAGTTTTTTAGTCGATTTTTAATCTTTTAAATCATCCAAATCGGTTTTCCAGCATAAAAAAATCATTCACGTCAAATATATTTTAAAGTAATTTACAAAAACAATTTCAAAGTCTAAAATGCCCACAAAAAATTCAATTACAAAAAAAAAATATGTCACAATCATTATTCATTTGAGATAAAAAAAAAAGTTCTTTCATGTATCCCTACATGTAGAACTGCGGCGATAGAGGGACCCTTCAAAAAAAATTCAATATAATAACATCAATACATAATACATTTACAAATACTTATTAAAAATAATAATATAATAATAATAGTTACGTGCGGTCGGAATAAATATTGGAGCTGGAAACGGTTTTGGAAACTCATTAACAGTTTGAGATTGATGTAAAGGAAGTTCTGTTTGATTACGAACTCCATGCTTGTATTATAACTAGAACATATTGGGTATGTAATAGTTCGGTTAAAATACCTCATATAGCAGTAGCCTCATACATCTATGTACAATGGGAATAATGCACATTAATTATTATATTCAATCAAAACAATGTAAGTAAAACGAATTCGAAATTCGAATTACAAATAAAAAATAATATATTTTTAAATTAAGTATCTTTGCCTGCCATGATCACATATGCCCTTACTAGCAACCCTGGCTTTGTGTGGGCGCAGTTAGTAAAATATAATTTATACCCTCTAGCTCTTATGTATAATGTAGCTTTCTATCAGTCTATCTTTTTTTAAGAATTGGATCATTCGTTCTAGAAATTACACCCTACACAAAAACAAACAAATTTTACCTCTGTATAAAATTAGAATAGTTTAATATTTATTTGTGTTTTTTATCGTACTGCAAGAAAAAAGGATTAAGACAATTTAGACTCTTCTTGGAAAATATTTGTGGCTGCTAACCATCGTGATTCTTATTAAGACGCTAAGTGCTAATGGCATCAATGGATGCGCTTAACATAAACAAATCCCTAACTCGACGCTTACGACATCCAGGGGTTGAGATAGGGTCGCTTTATTCTACTCTGAAGGAAACCACACCGCTATATCACAGTCTTATATATACTAAGACAATCAACAATGTGTGTTTAATTATTAGTGATTTCTGCGGTAGCAGTAATCGTAATATAAATTTAAATCCTTCGTGGTCTATTTAGTGGTTATAAGGCTGCAAATATATAGATTAGAATATATATAGATAGATATAGATATAGAAGATACCTTGTCAAGGAAAGAACGTAAATGCTGAGCCCGTAACTAATCTTCCTGTCGGAATTGAGAGTAAACTCGGCAATCGGTTTATCGAGACTAGCTGATGAAGTCGAAATATTTCCGGATGTACTTGACATTACGATAAATAATAATCAATAAAACTCTTACAAGCGCATAAATGGTTGCTTAACATTAACTTAAACGTAATTTTAGTTGAAAGACTTCTCGAAAAAAATCGTCAAAAGTAAAATACCCTACTCTTTATACTGCTTTCTGCAATATACGTATTTAAATATTTCCATTATTAATTTATTATTTATTTATTCATATAATAATTATTTTTTTTTCTAAACATAATTCCACTTAACCAAATTATACAGTGTCATTTTGCTTTATTCATCAAATTACTCTAGATATCGACTGCCTGAGATATTAATTTTAAAAATAAAGAAAATGTATTATTTTCTTTTCATTGTTAAATTGTCAGAATCGAGTCCAATCATTACTAAAATTTTAATTAAGATATTAAACAGGGCTCTATATATAATACATCTTCGTTGCCGTCGATATAGTTCATTAATTATTTTTATACGTCAATCATAAATAAAGTAACTGTTCATAGTAAGCTTAATAACTTTGCTTTGGAATTAATTTAGCCTTTGGTACGTAGGAATATTTTGTTGATTTAACGATAGCCCTGGAGACTGCAAAATAATTTGTTCGCTTCTCACAAAAATAAACAAAGTTCCGTTATAATATCAATACAAACATTTTCTTGGGACCTGAATGATAAATTTGTAATTGATTAAATTTTCACTAAAATCGACTGAAGAGTTATTTTCCTCAATATATATTAATAGAAAAAAATCTTTAAAGAAAATAGAAGTAAATAACAGAAAATACCTGGATAGGATAATAAAAGTTACTGAGTTTTCTAAGTTGCTCGATGTACACTCCAATTTGGGAAGCATATAAAGCCGTCGAAACTGACCCCCTGTTGCCTCTCTGTACATGGCCTGATCTCTCTCTAGGCTATAAAAGTAATATAAAAGATACCTGTGCTTGCAATTGTATAATATCACGTTTGTAGTTGGTAGAAAATTGCTATTTTACACAAAATACCATAATTTGTAGAGATACAATAATCAGAAATTTCATATGTATCATATTTTAATATTATTTAAATACACCATAGTTTTATTTCACCTTTGTTAAAGCTAAGGAAGAAATAATAAATAGGAACAAGGAACGTAATATCTTAGAAGTCGTGGTCAGAGATTGTCGTTGGAAGTAGTGGTTTGTAATTCTTGAAGTGTCTATAGGCAAACGTGACCAGCTACAATCAGGTGACCCGTTTGCTTGCCTGCCTTTCTTGAATATAAAGAGAATAGTTTGTATAAAATAAAGTCTGAAATAAACACAAAATGAAGAATAAAATCCGGGAACAGAAATATATTATATATTTTTGAATATCGCTCGATACACGATCAAAAATTTTTAATAGTATCGGTTTAGATAGTGGAAATAGAAAACCGCTATTAACTAAAATGAAACAATATTTATAATGATTTACATTGTAGCTTAATAGCGATTTTTTTTAACTAAAAAATACTATAAACATATAACATAAAAAATAGTATTTATTCTATATTTAGAGAACACATTATATGCTCAATAATGTATAATTAATTAATAATACAAATAATACACACTTTCATCCACAATTTAGCCTACTCTTAAGTAGGTATTCATCTCTTAGGATGAATTTTTCAAAAGTCCTATAACGACTGTATATTACTCATACAATGTCGAATTTCCATAAAAAAATTCATCACCTACTCCCACCCTTTATGGGATGAATTTCCTAAATTTTTTATTGTTTTACAACAGTCCTATCTCTATAAGTAGAAGCCTAAACATCGAATTTCAAATTTCTTAATTTTCAAAAATAACTCAAAACGAACTTTTATCCTAAATTTTATCTCATATCTTTTATAATGAATAATTAAAAAAAGCTTGTTGTTGAAAAAACGACTATCGTTAACTTTTATCCCTATTTAACCCCCTTAGGAGATGAATTTAGAAAAATGCTAACTTATTGCTTACTTTTGTTCCACATGGAATTCTTGCGTAAAACTTCATACCATGAGACCCATCGGCTTAACCTTTGTGCTGATTGTCAGTCAGCCATTTTAGTATGCAAATAATAATAATGTGAATTTCGGTTACAGTGACTACTCTCAAAGACAGTTTAGACGATGAACTTACTGCGTTACTGAGAAAAGCCTATTTTTTTTGCATTGCTTGCATTCTGAACGATTCTGGTTTTCAACCCTGCACCTCAGGATCTTTAGCCGTGGTAGGTTAGCATAATTTATATTTGAGGTTGACTTTAAACTAGTTCAAACCTTTTAAATTATACTAAATCTAAATTACAGGATATTTGTAATGTATAGCTAAATAAAGCTACTCGATACAAATTAATAAACAAATATTATTGCTGCATAATATTTAACTCATGTAATTCACCCAATATACCAATAATCATGTAGGCATGTCACAAAATTGCGATTCAATCAAACACTTCCCAAGGGCTATTAAGGTATTGCTATCGACGTGCGACGAATTCGTGACCGAAATAACAATGGAACTAGGCGACTAAGCACAATATTAGTGAAACGTGAGCTCGCTCATATTGCGAGTGTCTCGCTTAGGCATAGGGTACATAAATGATACTGTCTCCGAACCAATATGTATCTATTTAACGATGTTATACTTTTATTGATAATTAATTATACGAATCATAGTTGATTGAAATTGTGTCTAAAATGTTTATATCTTAACTTCGACGACATATCATTTAATTAGTTTCAATTAAAAAAAAAAATCACTGTAGAGTAAATAATAAATATCACGTTATAAAATTTATTTATATCATTAATAATATTTTCTGTATTAATAAATTGTACTCGCACGCGTGCAGCCGGGACGATTCGCAGATAGTTACATAAAGGTTCATTTAAACTAAAATATATTTCGGTGATGGTAACATTACTTAGAAAATATTTGAAGATATATATGTTTTTGTCAAATTTTGTGAGCACTTATCCTTATGATAAATCTATTTCAGTGTCGTTTTCGGTTAATACGTGTAGGTGAAAGAAAACATACTGTCATTTGCTAAGTGTCCCAGTACTCTCATTAAATTTAACACGAGAAAATGAATAGACAGCCATACGTCCTACAACGTCTAGAGTACTATGCGACAATGATAATAATTAAAATGATGTCGAGTTTTTCTTTAATTCTGTTATAAGGTCTCCGATTACTTGACATACTTTTCATTATACCTTTTGCGGTTAAATTTAAATGTTTTCACATCAATACAATTTTTTAAGAAGTTATATATAAAGAGTTGAATACCGTTCTTAGACTTATATCGTAATCAAAGTATACAATCGCTTGATCAGAGTATTATGTAAAAAGAAGTTGGTAAAAGGACAATAATGAACAATACACGTTCAGATTATCAATTTACTTTGGGTTGTAAGCTATATTGAACTGTTTTGGCAAGTGGTTACTTGCATAAAATCACCTTTATTAAACTATTACTTTTACTAGTGGTTTTGTTTCTGTCATAATAAGGGTGGTTGAGGTGCTTAAATGCTCGATTGACGCATGCTTTACATAAAATGTTTATTTGGCTCTACACAAGGGTTGAAAAGATATGGCTACTTTATTTTTATGGCTGGATGGCAAATCAGAATTGAAACCTGGTTATGCAGTGGTTTAATTTTTGATAGTAGACTTAACGCGATTACTATTAATATTAAGCAGTACGTTTACTATTATTAATACAAACAGCATACATTAAGAATCCACTTATAAACTATGTCAACTGGACCAGTTGTTATACAAGAATTCTTCAACTTTAATGTACATGTCAAGCAAATGGTGACCCGGATGATAACTGGTCACTAAAACCTATAAATATTGACACCGTGATAAATTGATATAAAGTAAATTTTGACCATTCCTTACTTCGCCAATGAATGTATAAGAATTAGAATATCCAATGAGACGGTGGTACTTAAGCAGACAGGACAAAGCCCTAACACAAAGTAAATATATGCAAATTCATAAATGTTTCCCTTAATTTTTTGAGTAATGATAATGGTATAATTTTGATCATATCATGAACACTAGTAGTTAATACGTGGATAGAGAATATAGCAACTAAGATTCGAATTAGTAAAGGTGTATTTTATATCGTCTATGACAACGCCTTATTTAACAATGTATCCAGTGAGGTGAAAAACATTGAACATAAATAGAATTATGTGATACCTCGTCCACGTCTTGTGAGAGCTTGGATTTATTGATTCGATCCAATCATATCCGTTACATTCCGCTTTGATAGATACTCAGATACCGGTGACATCGATATCTACAGGGGTATACTGCTGCTATGCTAAAATGTCGTCTATTTTACAAATATTCCTAAATTAGGTAAGAAAATATTGATATAACTTTAATCTAATTGCCATCATTTTAAGAATACTTTAGTTAATCTTTGTCGACATATTTGACTTGCACAAAGCCCTAACATTAACTTAAATATATAAAAGATGTACAAATCATGAATTTAGTATCGATAATAAAATAGAGTAACAATTTGTAAATATCTTACTGCTGGGCAAAGTGCATCCAAAGGTTATTACATCATGACATGACCACTAACATCTTGAGTCTTACGATGGCTACTAACAGATAACAATAATTTAAAAAGTTGTTCTTATAAAATGTTTTATATTCCATATTTAAAATTTGTAATTTTGAATATGGAATATAATACTACAAATTGTTTATATACCTGTATTCTTTTTTATAATAAAGTTATGATAAAAATTATGACTAAGTACCTCATTACAGCTTTTTCGTGGTTATATAACTTATTTGATTGATAGTACAATAATCAGATATCTTTCCAAATATTTATACTGTTTTTATTACCTTAATAAGTATTCTTTCTACATATTATACTACCCATAGTAATAATTTTACTTATGTAGTTTAACAAATACAAAAAATATCAAAGTGAAATTGTAATTTTAATGAATTATTTCAATGTTAATAAAATTTAGAACGCTATTTTTTCAATTATTTTTCCATTGTACAAAATACAGGCCTTATAAGTGCTTAAAAGAATTAATTGCCGCGTCATCATACGCTAAATATTTTAATCAAAACTTTTATGATAAAAAAATGTAAATTTATCTTCCATATAAAATTGAGCTGCAATATTGCTACAAAACATTATTGATATATGTACATATATCACATATAAACATAAGTAGAATCTACTTATAAGAAAATGTGATTAAACCGAAAATATATCTACTTTAACATTTTATTAGATTTCCTTTACGATAAGGTATAAGCAATCATCGCGGCTCGGGGTAACGTAACATGGTTTTCCAATATACTTCGGCGGTCCGCCATTGTGTGTATATATTTGATATTTTCTTCATATATAAGGCGAGCACACTAAGTGCACTTACATCATTTATTTGTAGGTCAGAAAAGCTTTGTAACGGTAGTAAGTGACGTGAAAGGGAAAATTGATAAACCCTTGAGTTTAGGGTACCATTTATTGAAAAACTTATATTTTAAGGTTTTATATTAACAAGTAAAATTTCTGTACGTTTGCGTTAAAAATAGACATATATATTTAATTATCATGAATTGTGTTTGACCTGTATATAATATTTGATATTCGTAAGAACTGTAATAATACTAATAAGTTAATTTAATACGTAGACTAGAAAATTGTTTGGGCTCGTGTCGGCCGATGCAAGTCTTACTATACTAAGCGCGCTCCTTTATAAATAAAAACAGCATGCATCCACCGCTCCACTTTACTGTATATAAGGGTGACAGTGACTACTTAACACGTGAACCACCTGCTCACATGAACAATATTATGAATATCGTTTTATAAAGAAATGTTATTTTATCAAATTAAAAACTCTTCGTCTTTAATTGCACTTGCAATATTTATATAAATAGGAAAGTTTAAATTTCAACACAAATAATTGTTATTATTACTTAATATATATATTTAATATATATATATATATATAAATATATATATATATTTATATATATATATATATAAATATATATATATATTTATATAACGAAATTCAAGGACGAGTAAAGTCATAATTTATTTTTTATTTTTAAGGCAAGTAGTCGACTCTACGAAGTCGAGACATTCTATGTCCCGGTCTTCAGACTTCGTGCCGGTCGATTTAACAATATATTTGGTAAAATATATTTTGATTTTGATATAACCTTATTACAAAGTAAATTGTTGATTTCAGTACTGAAGTAAAACAATAAAAGAGTAGACAATTTCAATTTATTACAGATAACTTTTATTATAAGGGTACGTCCTTTTAAACATTTTAATATGCTGAGTGCTTTTATTTGTAATACCAATTTAACGAAATAAAGATTTAAACTTGTAAAATATTTACTTAGAAATATATGTTTTGCAGTACCTCGAACTGATTGTGAATATATTATTTTAAATATTCATAAGCCATATAATTAAAACATTAATAATATACAGAAATTGTCAACTTAAAATATATATATATATATATTTATAAATCCTAAAATAAAAAAGTAATAATTAAATATTATTTAAAATCGTAGGAATCCATATAGTATATTTTAAAAATGATTAAGGTTTTAATTTTCGTTCGATTAATTAATTGTATTGGTTTTTGATACGCTTACAAAACTTTAAATAATCGAATCTTAAAAATTCTGAATGTTGTATAACGCGTGTAAAAAGTAAAATATTTAATCAATAATAGATTCTATGTTAATATGATGATTATAAATAATAAACTGCTTAACACAGCTTAAAACAGCGTAGTTGTTTAAATATTTAGTCAATAACCTAACTATAGCCGTTGATTATAGTTCAGCTCAGTCAGATCACCAAAAAACTATTAATATAATACTAATACTACTACTTACTAATATGATACTACTTTGTATTTAAATATAAAATATGTACATTATATGAGTGCCTTAACCGAAGACTGTAGGTTCAAGCCAAAGCAAGCATAAAAAAATTTCATGTGCTTAATTTTTCCTGCAAATGTCGAATTTTTCAGAAATTCCGCCACATGTGGATTCACCGACCTGCATTGGAGTGGCGTAGTGGAATATTTTCCAATCTTTCTCCAGAGGAAATTACTTTTTATATAACTTATTTAATATTACCCCTTTTTATTTATAGGAAAAACACGTTACCTTATAAATAAATAATCAATACTAATATTAAAAGCGTTTAAATAGAGCTTGCAACGCTCGCTTAGCTGCTACGCTTTCCACCCATAGAGTATATATATATATTTATAAGTAATGGTATCAAAATGATTCGTCGGTTTAGTGGCTAGCTTCTTTGATCTTGTCTTAAGATCAAATCCCATTTAGGGATAATAAATGTTAAATGGAGCCATAGTTTGTACTCATAGTTTCTAATCATTTCACGTGATTATATGATCGTTAATTAATATTAATCCTAATGTGACCTTAAATTAAATTATGATTAATCTTTAATACAAATACACGTATGAAGATGATTAAGTAGTCAATTGAACTTTCGAATTTTTTACAATTTTATTTTTCTCATATTATGTGTGGCTTGTTTTAATATAATCACTATGTTGACATATATCTTAATTTATTTATATATAAATAGCCTAACATATAATATCAATTTGTCAATACTGTTTTCTTCTCTGCTTGTCAACCGATTTTCTTTTTTTTTCTTTGCAATGAAGCTTTGACTGAGCTTTAGTGTTATAAAAATTTCGTATTCGTATATATTAACCATAATCATTATTGTCATAATGTCAACCACAAAATGGACGAACCTTATAAATTTATTATAATAACAATAATTAAAAATAAAAAATGGATAAAATTACAATATCAACTAGTTTATTATACGAAACCGAGTAAGTAAAGTTTAATAAAATTTAACTACATTAAATTAACTGTTATTGGCATACGATCAAGTTCAAAACTAATAAATGCCCCTTCCGAGTCACTTCAAACTGATATGAAGTTGAATTGGTTAAAGCATATTTGCTTTTGTTTGTTTGCCGATATGAAATTATTTTGATGGGGAAGGCTTTGTCCGGTAGGCCATTAATATTCGAGTCCTCTAGATATGAGCGGACGGCTTCGTTCACTGCGTCGCTAGCGTTGTCCATATTTAATGTTCTAAGTGCTTTTTCGCGTACACTAACTGAATTCTCGCATAATTTGAAATCTATTTCGGTTTCCGTTTAATAACGTTTATTTAATTTTACACAAATTTGACGCGTTTACAGTTGTGCTTAACTCAAATATAGATACTATGTATTTTTACTGAATGGTACTGTAAAATAGGATGTGGACTGCTAGTCAACACTTAACTTTAACACTGCTGACAATCAAAGTTTCAAATTTAAAAATTTAAATGAATGTTTGTATGTTTGTCCTCCATGATTTGGTAAACCGTTATCATTGATAAGATTGTAATGAAAATTTAGCGAGTCTGCCAACCTACGTCAAATTAAAAAAAGTTTAAAAAATGTATAATGGACTACACATGTTTTGTCATTTCTATGATATTAGTTTTGTAAAAACATAAACGAAACCTATATGCTATACGCAAGTGTCAATACAGATTTTTAACTCAATCGAATTCAAAAAGCATTCAATTTTATACCTAACAAGACAGCTACAAGATACTATGCTCACATACTGTACTGTAAATATTTACTATACCGAGCCTTATTATACATACTAAGTGAACACGTTCATTATTCGAAGGATTTACGTTACGAAGGTATTACAGAGTAGCACTCGTGGTCAATGATATTCAAATAAATTTATTTAAACATTTCATCCCTGCTTTGCCTTTATAAAGGAACTATGATGATTGCCCTTATTAATAGTTTTATACCATTCTATTCAGCCATTCTTATTTGGCAAATCTATTCAAGATTTTACCCTATAAGAGTCGAAGTGCACCACTAACGTTCCAAGGCTAAAATTATGTCTTTGTATGTACACACGTCTTAAAAAACGAGCGAAACGAGAAATAAATGAAATTAATTTATGGAAATAATAATAATATAGATTTATTAAGATGAGTAAATCATTTCACCTTAAATATTATGGACAATTAAAAGATGTATGAGGAAAAGTAAATTATTTTTTCAAACGTCGGTGGATTCGCGGGAGACTGTAAGTTATATTTATGAAAGTTTAAGTTACATATTGTTTCTTTGTTATTTTTAAGTGATTTTAATGTTCACTACCCAATAAACCACCGTAAAAACTAATGAGGAGTTTTAGTAATGATAGAGTTAATTAGATACCAACGGGATACTCTCCACTGGGATACGATACCTTTTAAAAATGTAAAATATGGTTAATAATATAACAAAAATATGATACAGTATTTTATATAACTTCTTTCTTTTTGTCTCTCAATAAGTAATTGGTGCTACCTTAAATGATCATTATCCATTTTTGTCTACGGCGTAGATATTGGGGTCTGCTACGACGTAGCATGATCGTAGTATAATTACTGATATTCGAACAAACTTGTGTAAGAAGTACGCATATATATACAAAATTATATACAAGTTTTAATTAAATAAATTAAATTAAATATATTAATTAATTAAACTTTTAAACTCAGTTTGAGTATAGCACGAATCATATTATCCCAGCTCATTGACGTCCGCCAATCAAAGTAATGATATAACTTTTCACATTAAAAATTTAGTGCACTGTTCCCATTACTTTTTGACTCTAATTAACTTGGAGAAAATTGCCTTTTTTTTTACAATCACGCCTATCGTAAATTCGTGCCTGGCTTAAATGGTTATTTCTTAATGTCTTGGTCATTCGGTTTATAAATCTAAAAATCGAAATAATTAAATTATGAAAAAAATATTTTATAGTATGCGAGACCTCTTTAGTTTCACTGTATTAATATTTAGCACAAAATGCTTGACGCATATAATGTAAGCATGTGTGGTTTGACCAGAACGTAACTGTAATTATTAAAATAGTTAAATCCAAGCCGTTGCCCGAGATAAATGCCAGCGCGACCGCAACGTTGAGCGTAACTTTCTATTTGAGATATTTCATATGAAATTCTAATGTGTGTGGTGATTAGATGCCCATCTTATAGATTGTTTGAATATATGAACGTTTGAATATTGACGTTCGAAAGAATACTTAAATACTAGATTCAAAATAAGGTTAACGTAATTAATAATTAAAATAATATACTTATATATGTGTGTATATATGTATATATTATTATTTATTTCTTTCTTTTTCTTTTTACAGCACAAAAATATATTAATATGTCACATGTTACATTATTCTTTGCATAAATATAAAATATTTATTACAAAACTATTATAGTAATATGAAAAAATAAATAAATAAATTGTTAAAATAAAAATATAAGTTGTGGCACATCTAGTTTTATATCGATTTTATATCGTAACAAATACGACGGTTGCGAAGACGTTGAATGAGTCGTGCTGGTCAGAGTATATTATTTCAGTTCTACCCACACAATACTTTTATAATTATATTATTTTGCCTTGCCCTTCAAATATTTAAATACTGAATGTTTTAAATGTTTTATGTAATCTAATGAGTGTTTTGGTTATTCCCGTTTTGTCCCAACAATTTTTGTATTTTTTTTTTATTAGTTCCTCATGTAAGTGATTTTTTGTAAATCTTTTTGAGAAATAAAGATTTTCAAACCATAATCTAAGCTATTGTATAAATGTTATAAACTTCGAAAGTAACCGTTAATACATATTGAACCTTAACGGTATGTGAAATAAATTATCTTTTTAATTAAATACCTATAAACTGTATTAAAATTTCAAATATATTTAATTAGTATTAAATTATAAAAATGGCACGAAATATTCTCATTACAGGAAGGTACTACTAACAAAAACCCTGGAGTACTTACCCTTGTTCTACGTCCTACTCCCCTTGTAAGAGTTTTTCTTACCGGAAATCTAAGGTAAGCGTGTATTTCTGTGTTCCAGATATTGTATATATATACTTATGAAATTGTACACAGCAATTATTCTACTTTATAAACGGTACCACGTATTATTTTTAACAAAATGTATGACTCACACATTTTATTAAAACATTGATACATTTTTAATAGCACGTAATCTTTCTATTAAAACAATATCGTCTTATATGTTTCTAAATCATGTCACATATGATAATAATTTTCATAAATAAAGTATATATATTGTAAGTATGCAGTTTGGGAAACAAGTCACAGGATGGTAAAATTATATAACCACCTGTTACATCGTACACGCCAAAAAGATACTAGGTGTAGTTTGATGGTAGAATCTGTGATAATTTGGTGGTACCTACTAAGTATACTCAATAAAATAATAAACATCATAGTGAAACAGATAAATTACACTAAAAGACAAAATTCAATCAATATTTTGTTAATTTGTTTTTATTTGTATAATAATAATTTATAAAAAAGAGGTCGCATATCTTTTTTATTCCCTTACCTTACAAATTTTTTGATAAGCTGTGGTCGAATTATAAAACAGCCAGCGCACATATAAAAAATAGCCCTTGTAATGAACAAAAGGTTCTTGCTATTTCTATAATGATCTTAACCTCAAAACCTATATTCGCTGGCATGTGTCGCTATTCAATTTCTTCAAAGACGGCCTCATAATACGGCGTACGGTTAATTTGCTGAAAACAAAAGGGGTTTGTCGAAATGAAGATCGATTGTACTCCATTAGTTACGCAAGGTTAAGATTCCTTTTTAAATAAAGGAACATATATATTCAGGAAACTTGAGAAATATTTAAAATAAAAAATAAAATTAAACAAAAGCTGGATAATTTATGATATTATTTAAAATACTTTTGACCCAAGACACGCATAATGTATGTAAATATTTTAGTAATATACATATTACACCTACAAATTATAAGCAGTAGTTATATATAATATATTATGTGTGTATACATTTACTAATAGCATACGGGAAATCATGCACAGGCAGACAGTGAGCGAGGCAAATGAATGATGATGAATTAGGGAAATTAGTAACCGTCAATGTATTAGATATTCATTTTCTCTGACCGAGTTGACTGGATTACGTGAATTAATTGAAGAAGTACCGTTGAATTTTTATATACTTGATTTATATCCGTAATTCATCTTGAACTCCGTGAGGAAACCTGCATGTGTCAGATGAACATCCTGAACACGCGTTGCAGCAACGTCGTCAAATAAGCTGAAAAATTCTAATTTACTTTTATATTATTTTTTATATTATTGTTATTTACTTATCGGCCAGTTATCTCCAATGTACTACTAATACTTAAGCGTGACTAAATTGTATTGAAAAGTATTTTTTTTATGAAAGTCACCTGCATTAATAACGTGATTTAGATAAAAGGAACACACTGACTTAACTTGTAATAGATAGATATCATGCTATTCAACAAAAATGTCACGGTTTCAACGTTTCAAAGCTGGGCCTTGGGGTCACATTTAGTTGATTGATCCCACGTCAAAGCATTTTTATTCAGAAGTCGTTGGTATTTTTCAGAATAAAATGTAGAATGAGGCTCTTCATTATAATTATGGGACAAAAGTTGATGATATTGCGTTTTTGGGATACCTTTTAAAAAATCTGATCTTTAAACTTATTTTTTTTTTTTATATATTTTCTTTTCAATCGAATTCGTTTTAACTTAATAAAAACTCAAACAGTTGCCAGTTACGAGTTATTAAAATAGCTCGGACTATGTGTTTAAACCTCAAGTATATTAAGCAAATTCAAATATGCTTAAAATATTTACATCTAGCGCCGATTATTTGAAAATTGTTTTATATAATAACACGATGCAGTTATAATGAAAATATTAATTCGTAATCTCCCATAATCGATAAAAAAAATTAATAATAATATGAATTACACGATAATTATTTAAAAACTGTCAACTACAGCTTTCTTTTGTTATTCATATTTAAGGATAAGAATTAAATAACACGGTACACATTTATATAAGGGCTGGTTTGACCTTGTGGCTAGAACACGTGATTTTTTATGATCACAACTGATTATTATCAGCGACACCGACTTTGCGTGTTCTTTTAATTTGTGTTAATAATTCAGCTTTTACCCAATGGTAGAGAAGATCATCACGAGGAAAACTGCATGGATCAGAAATTTTAGAACATTTGTATGTAGTATATCAATCAACCGTAATAGAGTAGCATGGTGAGATAAACTCAAAAAATATTCTCTTTAAAACGAGATCCTTTCCCCGGCAATACGACGTTTCTGTAACTTTAGATTTCAATATTTAGTTATATAGCCTGTGGCTATACAAGCGTTGAATACACTTCGTAACGTCATTATGTAGTCCGTAACATAATCGTATCACCAGTACAATCAATGCAACAAGGCGAGTGATAGTATTTCAAACGTTGAATTCCAATGTGAATAGTCGTTATTGTATTTCTAGACCAAACAAAACATTAACAAATTAATTGTTCTTGATTATAATTGAGTCAAATTTACAAATGTAATAAATGACTTTACTTGAGGTAGAGCACAATATTTTTAAGCACTTGTATACTTCCTTGTGTAATTATTTAAAAAATTCAGACGATTAGCTGAATACTAGACAGACAGAAAACAAAAGGATAGTTAATTATTATTATATTAATAATTATACACAAAGTTACGTAAAATGGGTATCTTTTAAAAAGGGTGTTTCTTTTAATGTAACTGAAAGGTAGAGAAGTAGATTAGATAAAGAAGTATTGAGCCACCTGTACAAGTGGTTATCTCCATTCGTAGAAATAGGCATTCTTAAAATTTGTATCAGTTCCTTCAAAACCGTAAAGCTTAACCATGTAATCAGAATAAAAATAAATATTTATAAGTAATTCAAATTAATGCTTTAAAATATCACAAGATCTTAAAGCAATTTAAAAACCAAATTGCGTGGGAATTTATTTTTCGTTTTCCCTTGAGCGTTTAAAGACTGTAATCATCATTGATGGTCACTTGCAGAACGCTTAAAAATAAAATTACTTCTTTTTAATCGTTACGGATGATTAAAAGTAACTATTGAGGAATCCAAGTTATTTTATACTCTATATAAACCTGAAACCTCGTCATAGCTTAGGCAAACTATGTCCATTATATTGTATATACGTAAGACTTCCTGTTATTATCTCAAATATTTACCGGCCTTTCATAAAGAAGTTTCTTGATATTATATTCTGTAGATTAGGTTATACACACAAATATACAAATCAAGCTACGATATATTTTATATCGAGTTTCTATTAAAAAAACAAAAATGAACATCACCTTTTTAAAACAACAAAAACCCAATGAAATATTTATGAGGTTTAAACATTGAGTACGGGTAAATTTACTTAACCTGATGATTTATTATGTACGATGTTTTTTAATTCCCTTCAAAAGAAGAATAAAGAAGAAGGCAAAAGTACGCGTTGAAATATTAGAGACCGTCACTCATGTGTTAAAACAAATGTCTTCTTTGGATGTGAAAACGAAATAAAATATTATTATCTTCATTCTACATTTATATTAATAAATTTCTTTATATAAAATTTAAAAGAAACAAAACCCGATTTCATCTAAATGCTCAATATTTCGCGTAGTTTTAACAGAAACTAATACTATGCCTGACCTCGGAATAATTACAAATAGCAAATAAAACTTAAATACTAATAATCATCACGATATCATAATATTGAGATTGAGAGACTTTAAAAATATGTCTAATTTAAATTGTATTTATTTTTCCCTTGTACGCCTTAACTATACGACTTAAATTTAGAACACCTCTCATAAAATTCAAATTGAAAGATCAGAAGCTATATAACGAAATATTTATTATATTTTCTAGCTTACAGAGACACCAGTTTTCCTTGTCGTGCTAACTATAATACGAGACTAGCACACTAGAATTACATCGCTTTAAATACGTCGTAGAATGAGAGATATCTTGACCTTATATAGCATTTCATAGTGAAATATCGTCGACTGAATTACGCCAGCACATCACCTTAGCATTTTCTTGTACTCCAAGAATCTAAGAAGGAAGTCCTTTTACACCCCAATCTTTTTAATGAAATAGGTGGACAGGCATGTAGACTGCCTGATGGTGAGTCGTCACCACCGCTCATAGACATTGGCACTGTAAGAAATAATAGCCATTCGTTACATCACATCAATGCGCCACTACCACGGCGCTAAGATGTTATGTTCCTTGCTTGTTGTTAATATGTAGCTTTTATAGTTGTTTATATTTTTATTATTTATTTTTTTCCATCAGATCAATGATGTTTATATCTCCAAAGACACATCACTTCGTATGATTACCAGTAACAGTTAATTTTAAGTGTTTAGTGATAAGTTAATGATTGACTCAATGAATAAATACACTCTAATTTGGGAATATTCTTAAGTGAATTAAAGTGTACAAGTGACCTTAATATAACATGGAAATTATATAAGATAAAACTAAGTTCCTTTGATTACAATTTATCAAAAAAAGTGGAGTAATTTTGATCGACGTTTTTTATACCATAAGGTTCTTATTAACCAAAAATAAATTGGAGTGTAATATAGATTAATTGCGAAAAAAAGAAATATTATATATGTAGGTTTACTGCGAAAGTAACTCTGTCTGTTATCTCTTCACACTTAAATCTCTGAACCGATTTAGATGCGATTTAGTATGGAGATAATTTAAGTTCCGGGAAGGACATAGGGGTAAAACGTTTTATGTTATAGGTAAAATTTTAAAATTATCGCGCAGGTTCAGATAATGTTTATTATAAACAAGATAACACACAACAGACCAAGTTAAAAATATTCTGTAAAAAACATTATATTTGTTTTGAATATAGAATGTTTAGTATAATAAAACCAAAGGAGTGTTTCAAAAAATTTTGTATGCATAACGAGATGCAAATACGTTCTACTATTCCGTCTTTACAAAATATGTTTTTGACAAAATACTCCAAATATATGATATTTCTAGAAATGTTGTATAAAAAGAATTTGCAACAGAAAATAAGTATCTTGAATATAAACATACATAAATGTACTCAGATTTGGTTTCTGTATACCGATGGTTTATATATAGTACATACCCAAACGCATCTCATTAACTATCATCTCACTTTATCTCATAACTAATAACATCTACCAATGATCCATACAAATTAGTACATAAACTTCTAATACATCAATAATGGTTGGCTTTCTTGTTATCTGCTGAACAAACAGCCTTAAATTAAAAATCTGCAAATTTTATCCTGGTTTAATTAAAATAGGGAGTCAATCTGGTAAATGGGTAACTTAGTGGTAAGTGGACCACTGCCGATAAACATTATAAAAAATATTAACTTATATTGATACGTGGGATGACAACGTCAGTGGCCTCAAACCGAAACATAACATTACTAAGTATTTTTATTTGACGGTAGAATGTGTCACGATTAGTTGGTACCTGAAAATTCTTGCACAAAGACTAGTTAATGCATTTGCTTATATGATGATAGATCATATCCGTCATATAAGCAACCGCCTTAACATTTCTCGTACTAAGTTCCAGTACAATTTAGCTAAGTTTAAAAATCTGGTTACATTGATTGACTATTTCGTTCCGTAATTCAGAATGGGGTTATTAACCTTATGCTGCCTAAAATATATTTTATGTGACGAAAAATGATTTTGAATCAACCAAGTAGTAGCTGATATGAGCTGGAACATAATATTTGTAACATTAGAATAGAAGCAATTACTCTTATAGTATACGACTAATCTTTAATTAACTGAGCCAATTATAAAGTTTTAGTTTCCATTGCTATAGAATAGATAGAATTATCATGATACTCGTCTACTTTTATTGATTCTTTATTTACATTTTAATTAACGTGAGATATAAAATTAATAATAAGCAGAAGTTGAAGTCAGTATTATAATTAATTGAAATAAAGTTCGTTTTAATTTGAATTCGATGTATAAAATAAGATTAGCGTTGGTAAAATACCTCATTTCCTGTTGGAAGAAGGACTTCAAAGTTAATCCGGAATGATGCCGAATTTACTCAGACCATTATGTATTAGAGTATATTTGAAAAGCGTACCACAATGACAAATCGAAAGTTCCTGTAAAAGCCTACTTAAGTACACTTTGATTGATTTTCCATTAGAAATCATTTAAATAGATTATACAAATATCTTCCAAAGTCTTCGTTAACCTGGTAATAAATTAATTAAAATTAAAAATATTTTTACATGATAATCATGCAAACAATACTTAGATTTGTACTCGGGCTAGTATCTAAGTTATCTCAACTTTACACAAAGTATTTCCAAATTTATAATTTTACAATTACATTTTTTATTAAAATGTGACTAAAATATAATACCATACACAAGATGTATCTCAATAAATGTATGCTTAGAAAACTGATATGATGTGCATGCTGTTATCACCTATAAGTAAGATACCACTAGTCTTACTTTTTATTTATGTATCTGGATTGTTTTTAGTGTGTATTTTGTTGGTGATCTAATAAATAAATAAAATAAAAATAAAATAAATAATTATTTCTTTGTTTAAAAATAACACAAATAATTCGTCACTCTTATCAATATTTTTATTTTAAAATGCTTTTTACTTGACAGTATCGGATTTAGTTTGTAAAGACGAGGACTTTTAGATCAAAAGGTATCTTTTAGAGTACTTTGACAAAGAGGTGGATTTTGGTGCGCAGCTTTAGAAAAATATATTTGGAATAATCAAAGTTAATTTGATTATAAGAGATAACAAATCTTTTATGGATATATTTTAAGTTTAAGTACCGTTGAGATATATATGACTTTGCTTTAAAAAAAAATGTTATATATTTCTATCACATGTCACACTGTCAGAAAATAGATGCCAGATTTATTCCGAGTTTAAAATTATTTTGAACCATGTTCATTCGTCTTGGCGCGCCAAATAGAAGTACATTTTCAAATTCGATGAAGTTAGAGATTGAGGGGTGCAACGACCTTTTGTTTTATCGCTGGAATAACGCGTTACGCGTTCCCCCCACGTGGAAGTGGGGGGATATGTGGGACTCCCCGGTGCCCAAGATGTTGGCGGTACATCGGGATACCCACTAAAAAACCAGCGGTACCCTCTCCGTCTCATCGGCGGGCGCCACGAGATCGCTTTCGCATGCTACCGTGACGTCCTGACGGTCGGCCCGCCTATGCGGGCCTCCAACTCCAAGGGGGTATTCCCAGGGTACTGAGAGCGATTCCCGGTAAGTACCTCTGTCATCCTGAAAGTGAGCTAGGGATGCAACGACTCCTTAAATGAAATATTTGCAAAATTATTTCTTATTGAGACTCTACATTACGTCTCATCTTCATACTTAGACACATTTAACGGATACTTTAGGCATTATAGTATACATCATACTGTTTACATACACATGTCATTGTGTACAAATACTAATACACAATTATTTATATACTAATGAAAGTAAGGGCAGTCACTCACAGGCAGCACTCGCTTGTAATGTAAGATAAAATTTTAAGCATTCGCATATAATCGAGTCAGTTATTTTTAAACTGTAATGCTCGATTCTCCTCTCTCACATAAATGTAATGTTACAAATTTTATGACTACAGGTAACGCATTGTAATTGTTCTTCTCACTTACCTTTATAATGTTCGAATCTGAACAGTTACAATACAGGCAAATTATTATTGTTAAGGACCGACGTTGAGAAATTATTAAATTAAATATATTTGAGTGTAGTATATCTTAAAAAACGGGTAAGCGGTCTGAGTTAGTATGAGCCCACACTAGACATTCGTGTTCGCGGCTCGTGTTAATTGGAACGGGAGCTTACTCGTTTAAATGGTATGTGGATCATAAAAACGCAAGCCACGTGAAGCGCCGCATGTTGTTTTTAAAGATTTATGATCCTATGACATAAGATAAAATAGATAAACGAAGGTCGACTACAGAAGTTCAACTATTGCAGCTGCTATTATTTTGGTCTCTATAAGAAGAGTATAAGGAAAATGATTACGAATGATCTTTTTACAAGACTCATAGAACATCGGTATTATTTCTGCTTGGGTACATTTTTGTGAGTTTCGCGAGATTCCTCGTCGTATAATTGAATTAAATTCGTAAATAATTCATTTAAATAGAGTAATTAATTAATTACAGATTACGTTCAATATGCTAAGATATTAAGTAATTTTGAAGCTTAGTTAATAACTATGTATGTAACAATTAATATTAATTCTATACTGGGAACATAGTGCGACACACACCGCATGTTTAGGCAGTCCGCGTTATCACAAGTCGCGTTAGTGGTTGCGCGCGCTCCTTTGATCTGTGTCGAAAAACCGAAAACAATAGATCGTGCCCACTATACCGGTTTTGCACTGATCAGATCAACTCAGGAGATTAAATCCAAACTCGTTCGTATCGCAAAAGCACGCACCGTTTTACCGCAACATTATAATTTAAGCCGTGCGTCTATAGTCAGTCATGGCATTGGCGCATATTTATCGCTTTTTGAACAAAATATGACATCTCGATGGTTTTATATGACAACCACCCATTTGAAATCTGCAACACTTTAATGTTAAGGCTCTTCTCTTGAAGGTTCACATGCATCGGTTCGGAAAAATCGCTGATGAAAGCTAGTTCCACTAAGTTGTTGTGCGACACAGAAATTACTTTAAAAATCGCGCTTATGGATTTCTGGACATCTATGTCTAGTGGGTTATAGGAAAAAAACATAAATGCGTATTCTATAATAAATTAACTTGTTAAATGTACTAAAAATAAGACAACATTCGTGTGGTAATTTAAATTAAACAGCAATGCAATTCTATTTCCTTAAAATATCAACAGCTACTTTATATGCTAATGGAGTTTCGAACCGCATGTTTGTTTGATCTCTTATTAGTAGATGTAGACATATCATCCGCACAGTCTGATGTGTACTAAGATCAATTACAGATCTGTGATTACAGTTGTACAGCATACATTAACAACATTAACTTGTCATGTAGTCACCATATTGTCATCCTCTAACATTGTCATATTAACATTATAAAGTTTTGTATACCTATTAGTTCTGTCTCCATAGACAAAAACCCATAGAGGGTTTTCAAACAAAACTTCTATCACTAATCCGGTGGATTTTGTAAATAACGAATTTGCCATTGAATTTATTACTATTTAGTTTTTCAATAAAATATTATAACAGTGAATATTATGCAGTTGAACAAAACTAGTTATATTTAAAATCAGAAGGTTAGTACATTGGGAAATAACGTTAATATTGTCAATGTCATTTCCTTATCAAGATAAGTTAGTGGGACTCATATTTAATGTAGATATATTAATAATCAACTTTCATATTGAAAAAAAAACTATTTTAATATACGATCCTTGTAACAATAAGGTAATGGCGCTGGCTATTAAAAATATGACTGTTTTAGGAACGTAAACTTCCTCCTGCTAAGTGATTTTCTAGGGAAGCCTTAATGGGCATGTCGAGTTTATTAAGACATTTTTAGAGTCTCTTAAAAACTTGTCATATTTAACCTTGTGTTTTTAATATGGTATCTGTGAAGTTTGTTTTTTTTTTTAATTTGTAAGGTAAACTTGTTATTGGGTCACCTGATGTAAAGACCCTTCATATCCAATTAGATCACCTCCGCCTGGAGACTATTCTCTTTATAACTAATGCGCTGCCAAAAATGCCTAACCCTGGAGCCTGTTTTTACTGGCTCACCCCTTTTAACTGCAAAGTGCATACACAATACTACACACATAAAATATTATAAAATAAATTATTGATGTTAGACGTTGGCTAAACTGAGTGGATGGTATTGTTCATGGATTAATATAAAAATACGTCATTCATATAATATTCATTTATTAATTATAATGTAGATTACTTTTACAATTAGGTATTATGTAAATATTCCAATAATAATATATTCATAATATACAAAGTATAATGTTACTAGATAGAGAGATGGTACACGATTCTCATTCTATTTTAAAATCGGAATATATTTAAAATATTAAAATAAAATACAATGTATTGACTGTCAGAAAAAAACGCCAACAGAAGTTTAAGACAACCCCCTACTACCCAGAAGGCAAGTCCAATTACCACGAATAGACTATCATTGGTAAATAATGATCTTTGACAATTTCAAAACATCTTAATGTATGCACAATTGATATATTTCTATGAGATAAGTAATTGTATATGTTTTTTATTGTATGGAAATATGCCAAAATGTTTTTAGCTCTCGCCTCATTTTCGTATATTTAAACGTATTACTCCCGCATAAAACGCTTTAGCTCGACAAGATTTTAATGACCAACGAACACGTCGCCATATTTTATCAATTCTAATGAAACTATTTTCAAATAACATTTAATAGAATTAATGATATAGCTGTTAAAATAAAAACATTTAATAGAAGAAAATCGTACCAAAATTGCATATCGAGATTATAGTTTTAGCTAAATTATGGCATAAATATTTTGGAACGTGAACTATGCTATTATAGTATATTATATAAAGAGTATAAACTTTTTGTGGTAAAAATATTTTAAATGTACCTTTAGTAAACTTCAAAATCGAACTGGTTATAAGATCAGCTAAAAGATTATTCAAGAAAATATACATGCGATTTAAAATATTTCAAAGTTAAAGGAACTGTGGAAAGTGCATGCAACTGTTACAAAGTTACCAGTTCTGTATTTAACTTTAAAGTTTTGGGTGTTGATGTAGAGTTATTTTAAGTACTAAGATTGGCTGGAAAGCTAGAATTGGGATATTGAGTTTGATTGAAAAGCAATGTTTTATGTATCGGACTATTATTCGCAATTTCATATTTGCGATCTTTAAACAAAGCCAATCAACAAAAATACTTCTTTTGAAAATAAAATTGAACTTTTATAAAAAATAATTAAAGAAGAAGGGTAGCATCGTTACCTTTTTCCGTGGTCTTTTTTGGTGTTGCAGATGAGCGGAGACATCTTCCCTTCTGCTACGCGGTCATCTTTAATGAAAGAACAGGCTCACAAAAAATGAGCTCAGCTCTCTATCTCCTCCCTCTATTTATTAAAACACTTACCAAGCTCAGTACCAACGGTCATTGTAGGGTCTTACCATAAATCGCACATTGTCTACGTAGTGCCCTTCAGCGTGAAAGGTAATGCTGCATTAATCAGGAGTCGCCTAAAATTTGAAACAGCACAAAGATCCTCGGCAAGATGCATAAAGTCACCATATCACTGTCTAAATTCTGATTCTGAAACTTAATATAAATTAATAAATAAATATTGGACAACATCACATACATTACTCTGACCCCAATGTAAGTAGCTAAACTTGTGTTATGAAAAATCAGAAGTAACGACGGTACCACAAACATCCAGACCCAAGGCAACATAGAAAACTAATGAACTTTTTCTACATCGAATCGGCCGTGAATTGAACCCGGGACCTCGGAGTGGTGTACACATGAAAACCGGTGTACACACTACTCGACCACGGAGGTCGTCAAATATGTTATGAATATAATATTATTTTATTAAAAGCTCATAAATACACGGCAATTGGTTAAAAATGAAGTAAGGTTCTACATCATCATTCTATCGCATACGATATGCGACTCTGTAATAATAAAACTGCATTATAAACGTATTCATTTCAATTAAATAGAGAAATAGTATTAGTAACGTTGTATTGATTTCAATAGTACCTGCACTTGAATTTAGTAGAAATTTATTCATAAAGGGAGAGTCGTAAGCCGCTTATGATATTACCGAGTTACGGCGACTGATTCTATAACGAGTTATAAATGTATGCAAAGTGCATTCAAGTGTTAGATCTTAGTTCACAACAGATGTATAGTATAAGCATATGTACAGGGAACATTTTGCTCGCGCTTACAAACATTTCATAAAATATGTTCTCTCGAAATTTTAAAATATTCGTTGTCACTTGTGTGATAGTAAATATCAGGGTTTTATAACGGAAATATATTGTATACTTATATGTACGAACATGCCTAATCAGTCGAGTTCTTTTCATTTTATCTCTTAGAAAGCTGCTAGTTTCCTGGTAGCTGGGAACAATCTTTAAATTGTTTTATATACAGATAGACAGATATTAATACATGTAAACAGTATTTATTTGTTATTACTAATCATTTAAGACTAATTTTATTTCCATTGCGTAGTTGATTTTGGAATTTGACAATGTTTTCAATCTCGTACGTCAAGTCAAGTCCTGCGCCTGAACTCAATCTGGCCGTGTCGGATTGCCGTAATTACGAAAAAGTGTATGGATGTTGTAACTGTGTGCGCACACATATCCGTGCATTTATATACATAATTTTATAAATCAATCTTAATGATCATATTAAATTAATTTCATGCCCATTCAATTTTTATTAAGTTCAAATGGGTTACCTTGTGGTATATGATCAGAAACGCTCATAGACATCAGAACTATAAATGCACCACAAACCACACAATCTAAGACGCTACGTACCTTGTACTCGTACCGGTCACTAAACAATCTCTCTAAACCCTAAAACGGAAACACATCATTGTACGCCATCTATTGCACTTTGATGATATTCCAGAAAGCTTCACACAAGTATCAACAATAACTGTATTATATTTTGTGTGACGGGAACTCAGGTCCATTTTTCGCCCAGAGGATTTGTGATTCAATGGAGAAATGTTGCTAGCATTCTTGCCACCATTCAGTGCGGTCAGATTTCTTACAATAACGTTCATGTTCTTAAAAAGTAAACTGTAACTGTAATCGTTCCAGGTTTTGTTGTCAAGCGATATATTAACCAATTATTTGGAAATAAGTATTTAAAACGAGATATTTACCATGTTCCTTTTTTTTCATTTGGTGGAGCTCGATATTTCGACATTATCTACGAATGTCTTGTTCACGAGAAAAAATTCAAATAAAAAACATAGTAAATATCCCGTTTTAAATACTTATAGTAATAAAAATAACCATGTTAATTCAAAATCTTATGTTTGGAAATACTTATTCCCACCACTAATAGTAGGTATAGTAAAATATTGAAGATGGTAATATATTTAAAAAACTATACTAGATCAACTAGAATAGTTTGTAATTTTTTGGCAAACGTTATATTTAATCTTTATGTCATTCATCATAAAATCGTGGCGTACATTCTCACACCAACCTCCCGCGAGCTTGCTACAAACAATAAGGTGAATGCATGCGGGTAACATCCCGTTGCCGCAAGGTTCGAGAACAAATGTTCTGTGTAAACAGCAAAAGTTATTAATATTTAGTTACATCTCTTTGTGTGAACTTAAAATGGGATCTGAAGTATTTTTTAAAACACTGTTAATGTATCTAATGTTTTCAACGAATGTTTCATGTCTGACTATTTGCGTATGAAGTTTAATACGCTCGAAGTTGTTATCAAGGAGACTCGGAGTGAAAATATAATTGAAATATATGGAATTAAATTTCTATGCATTACTAAATTATCAATATTAGTTCTAAAAAAATATCTAGTAAACTTAAAAGCAGGCGACATGTCGATGCGAATCAAACCTACCTCCTGCGTCGCCTCTGATTACTCAATCTTGATATATTATTATTTATTATTTAATATGTAGTTTGTATATATTGTAAGCAAATCCGATACGACTCTACTGCATCTTATTGAGGACATTATAAATCTTATTAGAAATATAATAACCTTTAATTTGTATATAAATCATAAAGTTATATATATGTGATAATAAGTTTATTACTCAATTTATATCTATGTATATTATACATATAATCAAATCAAATCAAATCAAATCAAAAATCTTTATTCAATATAGAAGTGTTTACACTTGCTTATTGATTGTCAAAAATCTACCACCGGTTCGGAATTTAGCACCTCGGACCTGAGAAGAACCGGCGAAAGAAACTCAGCGGGATATTTTTTTTTTTTTTTTTTTTCATTTTGCATGTACAATAATTATTATATTTTAGTTATTTGAAACAGCCTGGAGGCGATCATTTCATTCCCAAGGTGTGCAGTCAACTAAAAAGTCATTAGTGTTGTAATATCCTTTAGCACACAAACGCTCTTTAACGATTCTTTTGAATTTTATAATTGAATAATTTTGAACGTTTTCTGGGATCCTGTTGTAAAAACGTATACATTGCCCCAAAAAAGAGTTACTAACCCTGTGTAATCGGGTACTTGGAGTAACAAGTTTATTCTTGTTCCTAGTGTTAATAGAATGTACGTCACAATTTCTGGGAAAATCGTTTATGTTTTTGCGTACATACATAACATTATCAAAAACAAATTGAGAAGCGACAGTCATTATTTTAATTTCTTTAAATTTATCTCTTAACGAATCTTTTGGGCCCAGGTTATAAATTGCACGAATAGCCCTCTTCTGCAGTACAAAAATAGTATTAATGTCAGCTGCATTACCCCAGAGTAGGATGCCATACGACATTATACTGTGGAAATAACTGAAGTACACAAGGCGAGCCGTATCCACATCAGTCAAAAGTCTAATTTTTTTTACCGCATAGGCTGCAGAGCTGAGTCTATTCGCCAACTTATTTATATGGGGGCCCCATTGGAGCTTAGAGTCTATTGTCATACCAAGGAACTCTGTTGATTCTAAAACATCTAATGCTTCCCCGTTTAAGCGTACACTCGTTTTGACACATCTTACATTGGGAGTAGTGAATTTAATACATTTAGTCTTTTTACTATTTAACATTAAATTATTAACACTAAACCAATTTACTATTTCAGAGAGAGTATTGTTCACATCGTCATATATTGAAAGACGTCTTTTTATTTTAAAAATTAAAGAAGTATCATCAGCAAACAATACTATCTCGAGTTTATCACCTAGGAGATGTGGCAGGTCATTTATATAAACAAGGAAGAGGAATGGTCCAAGAATTGATCCTTGAGGGACCCCCACAGTAACTGGAGACCCGGGAGATCTCTTTCCATTTACATCAACCCTCTGAATCCGATTGCTCAGATACGAAATCAGAAGACTGAGTGCAGTGTCCCTAATTCCATAATGACGTAGCTTCCTGACCAAAGTTTCGTGTTGCACGCAATCAAAGGCCTTAGATAAATCACAAAATATCCCTAAGGCATCCTGTGACTCCTCCCAGGCCCTGTAAATATTTTTAACGAGCTCAACACCAGCGTCAGTTGTCGAGCGACCCCTTGTAAATCCAAATTGTTTCTTGTGTAGCAACTTGTTATTGTTAAAATGTACTAGCATTTGATTTAGTAATAACTTTTCAAAGATCTTGCTAAGAGTTGGTAGTACAGAGATGGGCCTATAGTTGTTGGGGTCTGATGTACTACCTGACTTAAATATTGGTAATACTCTACTATGTTTCATGAGGTCAGGAAACACGCCACTAAGGACACATTTATTAAATATAGTGACAAGGTAGGGTGCGATTACATCAATTATTGAATTGACTACCTTGACAGAGATCCCCCACAGATCGGCCGTTTTCTTAATATCTAGTGATCTGAAGGAACTTATTACATCACTTACACTTACTGTATTAAATTTAAAGCTAATATTACATTTTTCCACGTGGTTTTTTAATAATGATTCAGCAACGGTAGGAGAGGAATTTAATGAGTTAGTAGTCGAAAATGGAATGTCAGCAAAAAATTTTTCAAAAACAGTTGCAACATCCCGATCTGAGGAAAATAAATTGTTGTCAATAGATAAGCTAAAGTCGGAGATGTTATTTTTGACTCTTCCAGTTTCACAATTAATAATTTTCCATGTCATTTTAATTTTATCAGGTGCGTCAATAATTTTTTTTTTTATATGCAATGATTTAGCTGTATGACATACACGTTTGAACAGTTTAGAGTAGGCACTAACATAACTGATAAATGAAAAAGACCGGTTGTATGATCTTTCACTATAAAGTTCATACAACCTCTGCCTACTCTTGTGAATTCCGACAGTCGCCCAATCATTAAATTTAAGAAAATTCCTAGAATAGACTGTCTTGGAAGTAAATGTGGCATTAAATTCTGTTTTAATTAATTTAAAAAAATTGTTATAAAGCTCATTAGAATTATCATTTAATTGTAAATATGAGAGCTTTGCCATGATATTACTTCTGAACTTCTCAATTCGATACAAATTGATTGGAACAAATGTCTGTTTTAAATCCTTAGCATTATTTTTTATTTGCGAATTAAATGAAGCCAACTGTCCACAATGATCAGAACTTAACATATTTATAATACATTTATGATTAGGTACACAGTTGGTAAATATGTTGTCAATACATGTTGCAGTGGATTCAGTGATTCTAGTTGGCTCTAAGAATAAGTTAATGAGGTTATATGAATATAATAATGATCTGAATCTAATACTTGTGCTATAGTTTTCTAATAAGTTTATGTTAAAGTCACCACAAATAAAAATATATTTACTTGATCCAGATAATTTCAATAATGCACTTTCCAATATTTTCTCAAATGCTTCATATAACCCGCTAGGAGGTCTGTATACGCATACAACAATGACATGCTCAAGCTCTGCACAGGCTATTTCAATAGTCTGCTCAATAGAAAGGCTCACAACATCCTTACGTTCTTTAAATTTTAGATTTTTGTTAATAAGTATTAATGAGCCACCACATATAGCTTTTTTTCTACTGAACATACTAGCCATCTGGTGACCACTGAAATTAAACATAAACTGATAATTTACAAGCCAATGTTCTGTTATACATAAAATATCAATGGCATTACTGTTTATGAATAACTCAATTTCTAAATCTTTTCCAGCCATTCCTTGAATGTTTTGGTGCACCAGGTTTACAAGTTTACTATTATTATTGTTTTGATTATTTTTAATTTTAAAATTTAGGAATTTATCCAAAGTTAAATTACTATTAGGTAAATTAATATTAGTATTAATAATACTTGAGCCAGAGACTACCTCTTTTGTCCTAAAATTCAATTTAAATTACTTTTGTCAGTGTTAATATAAATTAAATTGTTATTTTTATTATGCATATGATCCTTGGTAACATTAGGCATAAAATAATTATTAATATTGTAAGCAATTAGGTTACCAATTTGTCTTCTGGATTTTATTGGTAGGTACGTAGTACCTCCTGTCAACTTAAATCTATATATGAATTTATTAATGTCAAATAACATAAAATCATTGCTACAATGTCGGGTCAAATTGTATAAACATACATTTAAGTCATAAATATGTAAATTCTGTGCATCTGTCAAGGTATGTGAATATGGAAATGTACTAATTATAAATTTGCATTTCTTTTGATTTTGAATTTCACATAATAATTTTATATTCTTAATTAGATTATTTTTGTTCAGAGACAAGCTGTCTCCATGCATTAATACAACTATATTATTGGAATCCAGATGCATAGAACTTATCTTATTTATTTGGTACTGATAGGTTGCCCCGGGTGAGCATGTATTGACTACATTTTTTATCTCACTTTTTAGTATTGAGCCAAAGCCCTGACCTAACTTGTCAGATACTACTATAACATTTTTAACATTTTTATTTATATTTATTTCTAACCCCAGTTTATTGTGGTTGTGGAACCCTTTTTTTTTTTTTTTTTTTTTTTTCTCGCTGGAAAAACGCGTTACGCGCTTCCCCCACGTGATGGAAGGTGGGGGGGTGTGTGGGACTCCCCGGAGCCCTGGACGCCGAGTGCGCCCAGGTACGCCGGGTTTACCCACTAAAAAACCAGCGGTACCCTCTCCGTCTTTCGGCGGGCGCCACGGGATCGCTTGCGCATGCTACCGTGACGCCCTGACGGTCGGCCCGCCTATGCGGGCCTCCAACACCTAGAGGGGGTTCTCGGGGTACTGAGACCCCCCCTAGTCCCTGCGACGCCTATTGAGGCGGGGGGAGAAGGTGCGCGTAGCGCTTCTTCCTCCTCCCCGGTCGTCTTCGGCGGAGCGGGTCTGCAGCGGCATCCTCTTCCCGCTCCCGCTCCGCGGCTTCCTTCTGCGACATCACGTTTTCGCAGAAGGAGCGCATCTCCGACCAACACGTCTCGCTACCGAGCATTTCGTTGACGATGCTCGGCAGCGAGAGGTCTCCGCCCATAGTCGCCGCAAGGGTGTGCCTCTGGGGCCCCCACGCAGCACACTCACTCAGGGTGTGGAGCGCCGTGTCGACTGGCGCACCACACTCGTGGCAGGAGGGTGACACCTCCCGCCGCGCTATCCCGTGCAGGTACTTACCGAAGCATCCGTGCCCGGTAAGTACCTGCGTCATCCTGAAGGTGAGTGTGCCCTTCTTTCTCTCGACCCAGCGACTCAAGTGGGGGCGGATCGCCTCCACTGTCGCCAGGCCCGCCGTGGGTGACCCCAGGTCCTCCTGCCATCGGGCGATCAGGGCTCGCTGGGCTAGAGCCCTGATCCGCCCGACCTCCGCCGACCCTGGACGGTCGCCGCGGTTCCTCGCCTCGACCCGGAACCGGTACACTTCCGCGAGCACCTCCGCCTGGAGCTCCCAGGGCGGATCGCCCGCGAGAAGTGTCGCCGCAGCCCACGACACCGTACGGTACCCTCTGACGCCTCTCACCGCTATGACCCTCTGCGGCTTTCGCAGCAGGGCCCGGTTGTCAGCGGTGAGGGCGTCGACCCAGATCGGGGCACCGTACAGCGCCATCGACCTCACTACGCCGGAGTAGAGACGCCGGCATAGCGATCCCGGCCCCCCCACATTCGGAAGGAGGCGGCCGAGAGCGGCGGCGGCGTTGATGAGCCTCGGGCCGAGATGGACAAAATGCTGCCCGAAGCTCCATCGACCGTCCAGGATGAGGCCCAGATACTTCATCTGGGCCTGCACCTTGATCACCGTCCCCTGGACGGTGATACTCGCCCCTCGTGGGGGTCCTTTCCGTGGACCGTGGAAGAGGAGGGCCTCCGTTTTGGATATGGAGACCCTCAAGCCCAGCATTCCCATACGGTCCACGGTGAGAGCCGTTCCGACCTCGGCGAGGCGAGCCGCCTCCCGAAAGTCCCGCCCAGTCGCCGTGACGAGGGTGTCGTCAGCGTAGCACAACACCCCCATCCCGGGAAGGACGGGAGCTCGCAGGAGCCAGTCGAAACCGACGTTCCACAGAATTGGGCCGAGAACCGACCCCTGTGGAACGCCGCAGCCTACCCGACGCCGGACCAGCCTCCCATCGACCCCCGCCCAGAGGATCTCCCTGTCCTGGAGGTACGCCTCCAGCAGCCTCCTGAGATAGGTCGGCACCCCATGGTATCGGAGTGCCTCCCGTATCGTCTCGAAAGGGAGACTGTTGAAGGCGTTCGCCACGTCGAGCGACACCGCCAGGACGACTTTCCCCCGGGCCACCGCTTCCGTCGTCCGAGTCTTCAGGGCGTCCAGGGCGTCGACCGTCGACCGGCCCGCCCTGAACCCGTACTGAGCCTCCGAGAGACCCGGACCGACCTCCTCGAGGTGCTGAACGAGACGGGCTGCGAGGACCTTCTCGAAGAGTTTGCCCGTCTCGTTCAGCAGCACTATTGGCCTGTATGCCGAAGGGGAATCCATCGGCCGACCTTCCTTCGGCAACAGGACCAATTTCCCCTCTTTCCAAGGCTTCGGAAACTGCCCGCTGCACAGACACTCGTCGAACAGCTCCCGAAGCCTTGCACCCAGGAATTCCAGGGCGTCGCACAGAACACGCCCTGGAACCCCGTCCGGACCCGGCGCCGTGTTCTTGGCCCTCAAGCGGCCGAGGGCCATCTCCATCTCCCGCTCCGTGATCAGTGGTGGAGCCACTGCGTCTTCGATCACGGAGCGGGGGGCCATCTGCGGAGGGACATGCTCGCCTGGATGGGGAAAGAGTTCCCCGACCAGGCGCAGGAGGAGTTCCGGCGGCAGCGTCTCAGTGACGGGGGCGCCTTGGGTGCGGAACTTCCCGCGTACGCCGCGGTACGGGCGCCCCCACGGGTCTCGATTGAGACCCGCCAGAAGCTCCTCCCTGGCCTTCTCCTTGGCCTTGCTTATCGCCAGCTGCAGATCTTTTTTCAGCTGGCGATAAGCGTCCAGCATCTGTCCCTCCAGGTCCGTGTCGAGGCCGTTGCGCCTTCGACAGCGGACGTAGGCCCTCCGCGCCCGGCAGCACGTCGCCCGAAGGTCGGCGATTTCGGGCGACCGTTGTGGAACCCTGGTGAACATTGACTCAACTTGAGAGGTTGGGACACTGTGTTAATATTAGTATTAGCAGAGGCCAACTCATTTTCTTGAGTATGCAAACAGTTACACATGGATTCCTTTGATAAGGACTCAAATTTTTCCAAGTTCGAGGTGCATAGCTCAAGAAGATTGTTGGCTGCATGTATATGTTCCTCTATCTGTTTTTGAGCCAAGTCATATTTTTTATTCACAAATTCTAATGATCTCTGGAGGCTAGAAATTTCTAGTTGCAGATGTTCAATGTTATTGTCATATATCAATTTATTATTTTGCAACTTATTATTACATGATTTTACTTTATTAATCAAATGTGACCGTTCTTTTCTCATTTTGTATACATATTGATATTTATAAGTATTACTAATTATTTTTTTTGTTTTATTAATGAATTTATTTAATTTTATGTATTTTTTTATCTTGTTATGTGAACTCATATAGGTATGATTAGCTTCAGACTCCTGCAAGGTGGTATTGGAGTCAGAGGCATGTGTAACTAACTCATGATACAACCTTTCAGTCGCATCACATTTCTGGACTGTTTTAATTTGTTCTAGTTCTATTTCTAATTTTCGGGCATTAATAAGACTTTTTTCCAGTTCTGAAATGCGACTCAAAGCTCTTTCATGTTCATTGCTATACTCTTTAAATGAGTTCACAATCTCAAGAAGATTGTCCCGCTGGCTAACAACATCTAAACAATGTTCATTCAACTTAGCTAGCTCACTTTTGAGTTCAGTGTTTTTTTTCACAATTTTTTTAATCTCTTCTTCACTGTCCTCACGCTCTTGAAGAAGTTGTCTGTTTAAGTCTTTGGAGGATTGTAATTCCTTAAGGGTCAGTTGGAATTTGGCTTCCATATCTTTTATTGATGTTTTCCGGGTCATAATAGTATACTCCATTATGTTTAACTGTAAAATTTATTCAAATATGTATTTAAATAATTAAAAAGATAATATAATGTTATTATTTTAATATATGATTACTTTAAAATTATGTGATATAATAAAATGTGATTAATTATATATTATCAGTTAAGGTAATAGCAATTAATTTGGACAAAGTTAGGGAATTTTATGTGATCTTTTATATTATGTTATATCAGTTACTAAATGTATACAATGTGAGTCACATATAATGTTTTTGATTATTTCTTACTTTCTTTTAATAAATATGTATGTGTTAAATTATTTGCTTATTTGCTTGTGAACTGATTCAAACAATATTATAAGCTTAGTGTATACTGAACACAAGGATTACAGCTTACAAAATAAGCTGAGTCCTATGCACAGCACAGATATTGTGAAGAACTATCTGAGGACTATGTTAAAATCTTCAACTTTGCTTCCAGCTAATTGTCAAGCAAAGTGAGACAGTAATCACGCCAAAGGAGAAGACAGATGCTGTCCACAACATGTAAGCCTTGTTCGAATCAGGTTTATAACGTATAAAAATGACTATATAAAACTTTAAAACAAAATACTCCCCGGGTTTACGTTGAAGATTTCAAGTCAAGCGGCCGTTAGACTATGACAGTCGACTCGATTCTTCTTTTGTTTTGATATAGTGGCGTATCTGCGTCACAAACACTATTGACACTTTTATTAAGAATTGTAATCCAGAATTACTACACTAATTATTATTAAAACACTTAAAACTAAATAATTTAAAATATTTAAAATAAATTCAAATTTGACATGTCACCCAGAGCAGTGTTACCAGAGCAATCCTTAATTCAATTCGAAGTAAATACCAAGTACAAATTTAATAGCTACTATTATTAATATTTGAAACTTATTGTCACTCAAATATTAATACCCATCCCGACTTCGTACAATTAAAGTAAAACGATTACATCTTACTAAATAATATAACTTTCATTGGCATAATTTTTATATTTTTTTCAACAAACATCGTTATTTTTCATCCAATTTACACACAGCCGTAATGAATTATACAGACTTCCGAATGAATCATTTCGTCCATTGTTGAAAATCGTTTGAACATTCATCCGGTGATTTTTGCGTATCGCAATCGGACAGACAGACCGACTAATTACTTCTACCTTAGTCTTTAAGAATAATATTTTTATTTATCTTCAACTTAAATAAGAGTAATACATATATTTACGCAACGTATACTCCGTTGATAAAGCATATTATGACTTACCTAAGGAGTGTTTTTATTTTATAAAAATATAAAGATTTAATCAGACTAACTGATGAAACCGAACAAACATCTTCTCTTTATGATAGTGCAATTTCTAGTAGAAACTAAGTTTGTACTTCAATGTAATGTGCTAGCAAATAGAAACGTCGAGAACTTCTGATACTAAACTACAGTCATTGGACGCTGGAATATTCACAAACTTGAAGAAAATTGCGTTAGTGATAACTAGGTCAGTTGTCAATACTAACGCACTCTGTTACAACAAAACACACACAAACTATACGAAAACATTCAAATTAATTCATAATAATATTACTAATATCTGAATATTATTTATTTATAAATCAGTATTCGAAATTTGAAAATACCTTATTTTTTTAATGTCAAACTTTTAGAATACAAAGCCTAAAATTAATTAAATATCTTTCCAATTCCCACTATTTTACTTACAAATTTCTATAAACGTTTATTGAATACGTAAATATTTTTAGGGCGTATTGAAAGAGCGTGTTCTCAATAAGCTTAGCTTTAATTTAATAAGCCTCGACGTTCAACACTGAGTCGTGGCCGCAACCCAATCATCGATTCTCGTTTACATGCAAATTCTCCTCGACAACTCTACCCAATAATTACTAAAATCGTTTTACTTACAGCTAAATAAATTTTCTGCTATAATTTATATAACTAAACAACGTATGTAACATTAAGCTTATTCCTGAATTCGTCAGCCGTTTTATTGGTACTTAATGACTTTGATTTACCCACGGCTAAAATCCTTCAATCTATCTAGTATAAACACTCGGTACAATATTATTATTCTTAGTGTTCTACAAACATATCCTTATTTGGATTAATACTGAATATTAGAAGTTAGAATATGAATTCGGAATTACAAATGAATTTGTTATTCCAAATTTATATACTGAACTATGTTACAATTCATTATTATTTTAAAATTTGCAAAGCACATATTAAAATAAATACGAAGGGTAAAGAATTTGTTTACAAAATGTCGGTTTTATTCTTATACTAATCTGTGATTTTACGATGAAAAGGTAATTTCCTTTTAAATTATCTTTTATATTTACAAAAGGGACCGTGTAATGTTTAAGAAGCAAGTTACTGCCAAATGCACAAACATGCGGGTTAATTTTAATTAGTCCCTAAAAATTATTCAAACCTTTCGGTTCTCAAAGAGTTTATGTAGGTATTTACTTACATAAGTTCTATTAGCTTTAACTTAAAACGCTTTAAATATTCTTATGTTCCTCTTTATTGGTCTTGCTAAACAACCATGTATCCAGGGTTATTGGTAATTCGACGTAAAAGGTAAAATTCGTCGTCGTTAGGTAAAATTTAACTAACGGTTAAATTAGAGTTAAAATTATCGCAAATAGTGACCCCTATCACCTCAAAACGGGAACCAATAATGTTATTATATATAGGTTGGCGGACGAACAATTGGGCCACCTGATCGTAAGTGGTCACCATCGCCCATAGACAATGACGCTGTAAGAAATATTAATCATTCCTTATTGCCATCCTCATCGCCAATGCGCCACCAAGCTTGGGAACTAAGATGTTATGCCCCTTATGCCTGTAGTTACACTGACTCACTCACCCTTCAAACCGAAACACAACAATACTGAGTACTGCTGTTTGGTGGTAGAATATTTGATGATTGGGTGGTACCTACCTACCCAGACGGGCTTGTACAAAGCCCTACCACCAAGTATAAATATATATTTATTAATTAATGTAATTCTTTGAATTAAAACATTCATGATTTTTTACTCATTAAAAATAAATTTGAGTTCATTCGAATTTAAATATTCTTCTGGCACTGATTTGTCAAGTGGTAAGCTTGATATATTAAGCCTTATTAGGCTTAATATATCAAGGTCCTAAGTTCAAATCCCAGATCGGTTCAGTAAGCAGTTATTGTGGCGAGATGGAAACCTGATGAAAGAAATTGTATCTACAACCTTGTGATGTAAAATTTTCCCCTTTACTAGAGAGTAGGATTTTTTCCAGCATTGGAATACAGATCTTTACTTTAATTTTTGTCACTTAATAGTCATTTTTAATAATGATGAATATGTTAAATTTTTATAGCCCACTAAAAAATGAAATGTAGGCAAGATGAAATATATGCAATACACAACGATAAATCGTTCTGAGAAATATATTTATTAAATATTTGAAACGAGATATTTACCACGTTTTTTATTTTTAATTGGTGATCATAGTAATAAAAAGAACCATGTTCATTTAAAATCTTATATTTATTAAATGGGTCATGTTTGTCTTATAAATCGATATTGTAAAACAAAGGTTTTCATTAAATAATATGTTATTCTATAGTGTAAATTGAATAATTTCAATTATAAAGAAGAAAAAAATTGCTCCAGATTTATTTATTAAGTTTATTTAATAGTAATTCCTTCAATAACTAGAAGTTTTGATGTTTCACATTTGCCGGGCGTCCCGTTATATTCGTATATTTTATTTCCTTGTTGTGAAATGTATATAGGTACATACGTAAGTGAGAGTGCTTTATCGGCTTACTAAAAATGTACTTTTTAGTCTCACTCATTTGAATTTTTTCTTAAATGTCATATATTATTTAAGATATATAATATAAAATTTTGTTACGAATATTTTCTTATCTTACAGAATATAAACATTGTCGTATTTGTCGTTGGAATATAAAAAAGAGCCGAGATGGCCTAGTGGTTAGAACGCGTGCATCTTAACCGATGATTGCGGTTTCAAACCCAGGCAAGCACTACTAAATTTTCATGTGCTTAATTTGTGTTTATAATTCATCTCGTGCTCGGTGAAGGAAAAGATCGTGAGTAAACCTGCATTTGTCTAATTTCAACAAAATTCTGCCACATGTGAATTCCACCGACCAGCATTGGAGCAACGTGGTGGAATAAGCTCCAAACCTTCTCCTCAGAGGGAGAGGAGGCCTTAATCCAGTAGTGGGAAATTTACAGGCTGCTAATGTAAAAAAAGTTTGTAATATAAAATTTTGTTGCGAATATTTTATCTTAGAAAATATAAACATTGTCGTATTTGTCGTTAGAATATTAAAAACAAAACGCTTTAATCGCTATAAGAACTTTTCTCAGACCCTCACTAACTTAAGGATAGTTTCCAATAAAGCACCCAAAAAGGGCTAACTGCTCTTAACACCTCGCTCTTTCCTTAGTAAATTAAGCAGAAAGGGTTACTTTTGAAGTGAAACTTACCCAAACTTAAAAGAAATCGTAGTCCATCACACTCAGTCTTGTTAAGATAAACGAGTGGTCGTAAAACTACAACGGAAACTCCAAGTATCGGCTTTTATGACACGATAATCTTCCGGTTACATCAATTATTATTATACAAGTGCGTTCTTCGTACAATGTCAAATTAGTTTAATTTTTATAAGTTTTCTATTGTGATATTAGACCTTTGTGTTGTGATATAAAACTTTTTTTTTATATTATGACTTTTTTTAACTGGCAAAACAGAGAAAAGAATTAACTCATATATTGAATCTTCTCAACTACATAATGTTTTTTAGTAGAAACTTGCACGTCATAAGTGGTTCTTAAATCACAGATGGCCCTTAAATATCTTTCAGTACAAATATATATTTAAAGTAATATTATTTTACTTAACGTAGCAACCGATCTACTCTTGGGACCAGGCCAATAAATAAACAGATAATACCCGTGAATTAAGGAATTACTGCCTAAGAAAAGCGAAGCTTAAAAGGATTTACACACACATCAACTTGTGGCTGAATTACTTTGAGTCCAAAAAAGATTATGTCAAGTACATACAATGAATTATTAATAAAAAATATATTTTTTATGCCAAGCGGACTGGCAAATGAGTCACTTGATAGTAAGTGGTCACTACTGCACTGGTCACACAATCAGTGCTGTAAGGAATATTAATAGATTCTCATATTGGCAATGTGCCACTAAATGCCAATAAACTAAAATGTTATGTGCTTACACCCTTCTATAGTTACACTGACTCAATCACCCTTCAAAACAGAACACAATTAGTACAACCCATCGAATTTTCCATAATTAGTAAAATATATAATGAGGTGTATCAATCCAGATGGTCTTACGAAATTCCCGACTACCAAATATTTTTTTAACCTATGTAATTTGATGTACAATATTGCTAAAAATAATATTCGACAAATATAATGAACCAATATCTTTCTCTCTAAACTATCTGATATAATGTCGTGTGCATTTTAAATATGATTACATATCATTATCCCTTCAAAAATATTACCTTGCGTATCCCACAATCCCAGATACATATTTACATATGTCAAAGTGCAGTAATTATCGGCTGTTATATACATAAACTAGCAAACAATTGAGAATAAAATTGCAGAAACTATGGTTAAAAGTTATAAAAAAATCTAATCTAAAATGATGTTCATAGAATGTTTACTCTTACGTCTTATGTTAAATATATATATTATAATAGAATGAATAGACAAAACTGACGTGTGACGAGATCATGACGGAGCGGATGAACTAAACAAAACAAACACGAGCTAAAATCGATTCTACGGTCTCCGCGGGCCTGTATCGATTTTCATACATGCAATCTGTTGCTTCACCGACTATCGAACGTTTATTTTGAAAACGATATGTGATATTTTTATTTTTTATCAGTATCCTATGAAACAGATAAAATAAGGTTCAATATTGAACGCATCGGGATTCCAACCCATATGAGGGACCATCTCGAGTTGTGGGTTTCTTAAGAGCCGACTATTGGATATTTATCACATCAATCAAGCATGAGCGGCTCAACTAACTTTACGATATAAAGAACCAATCCAATTAAAAATATTGAAACGGAGGATTGCCACTATGAATTCGGCCAACACTTTCCAAAACCTTTTCCATAGTGTGTACGCACTGCGCCGACTTCAATATATGAAGCTTCAGTGCGCTAGTCTCGGGATCTACCAGTCAGATTTGAAAAAAAAATTGCTGTAGGTAAGTTATTTATTGAGAAATACTCATACCATATAAATAACATCAAGTTACCCATGTATAAGAAACAGTTCTGTGACAAAATTAGATCAGGGACATATTCAGACTTATTCATATTTCATGGTAACAATCGTGATATTTAGTCGTTAAAATGTACATATTTATCATAATTAAAATATTCTACATTAATATCTAAGAGAATTGTTTTCTAAAATTACAAAGTATTTCCTCAGTTTTAATTCAATAAAGTACAACATTTTCTAACAACCCCGCATATATGGGTAGCTTCCTTTCCGTCTCGGCTGGTACAATCTGTTGCTCCTCCGAGTTCAGTTATTGAGACAGTTATACGTTTCTTTTATTTGCGACACGCGACGGGATGAGTAAATAGCGACGCGCTTACCTTTGTTTTACGTCTGCGCGTATCTTATTTTATTGTTATTGATAGTTATAATATCTTATTAATGATATTACCTTCTATATAAAAGTAATTCTTTGGAAATTAGTTGCTCGGACTATACGTAATGTTACAACTTCTCCCTTCGGGATGTTTTAGGATGTGTTAGGACAATACTTACTGTAACATTAACATAAGTACATGATATATTTACATACATGATTTACATAATACGTTTAATTAATTTATTAATTTAAAATATATATATATATATATCCATAGCAAAATCGATGTTTTTTTATAGAAACAGCAATTAATTTTGTACAATCATGAAAATTAACCCTCATTTCCATTTATCAAAGAATCAAATACCTTGACGTATCAAAAGTTCATTTTACATTTACCAATTAAAACTCATGTTAAAAATTATTGATAAATAAAACATATAACTTTATGCACGATTATATAAATGATAAAAGAATGTTGAGTTAGTATTCTTTGATTTTCATTATGATTTCCTCATGACCGCTTCCGGATATGGTGGTCAATCTAAGAGGAGACCAGCTACGCGGGACATATCATATTGCACAAGTGAGTACACAAACAAAGGTGCTCTAATACCGGACTCTTATAATCCGATGGGATGGCAAATCCAACACGACCAAAAGAGCTCTCACGTAGGACCAACAGTTTTACTTTCCACGTCATGGGAATTTACACACCTCCAAACTTTCGACTGAAAAAACCTAATAAATGTTATTAGACCTTGGTAACGGCAATGTTTTTAGACTTTATACAGGATACATAAATGTTATTAGCAAAGGTATATATGTATAGATATTTCTTAATATAACCGGTGGTATATTTACATGATATTAACAAAAATGATCAAAAGTTAAATAATAATAAATATTCGTTACTTTGATATTTATTATATTATCAATTGATAATAATAGCTTATATATAAAAGTGAATGTATAATGTTGTTTATTATTTCTATGCATTTTATATACTGATTTATTATAAGCGTACAATTCTTAAACAAATTTAGTAGTTCAATTGTTATTTATGAATTATTATAATTTGTAAAACAATAATTGAAATTCTAAATTTGTTTAAGGATTGTACGTTAATAACTAAAAGTAATATTCACATTAATATCATCCAACAGAAATTGAGTGCAGGATCAATTAATAGCAATGAACGTCAATATTATAATTATATCTACTTCAATATCGATAAATATAATTTAATTATTATCAAACATTAATCAATATAATACGCATATATATGCCATTTAATATGATATAATTTAGCACTGTATAATTTAATTTATCAAATTCATTGGCGTTCTTTCAAATGTTAAAGTTTTTAGGTAGTACTGATCAGTGATGGAACTTGAACATCCTTTACAAATTAGAGTTTACGTTGATACAAACGTAAGGTGAGATAAAAAGGTATTGAAACTTGGTAAAGTAAATACGATTCCCTAGATAATATATCTTGGAGAAATTGGAAACTTAAAATTGAAATTTGTTCTTGAAATTACATGTAAAGCCAGCGTTCATTAAAGTATCAGGAATTTGTTGATCATCTCAAGTCGCTTAACCACGTGAGTAAATATCTAAGCAGAAAACAAGCTTTTTTTTTTATGGATAAGCTGCACACAATTGCGCCGCGTTTTATACACATTAGTGGATCAACTTGTGTGCAACCGCTCAACGACGGGCTTATTTACGCTCGGCGAGCGTACAAACCTTGACTCCAAAGAGGACGAACATCCCGGGTGTATCGCGTTGCTCGAATGTAATTTGAACTTTACTGTCATGCGAGTATTTCCTTATTTAAAAAAAAAATTGTCAAACGTAATTTATATCCTAAAATACGTAATTGTTTTCTTCTTTCGTAAATAATAATGACACAATAAATGTCATTGAAGGCTTGAACAATACAATGCTATCTTCTCGAGTCTGCCATTTGCCGTGTATTAAACGTGTCAGTTTATTTATTTTTTAATTTATTTTAGGTACACTGACACTGACATTGACACTGACACTTATGGCATAATAATATACAATATTACATACACCAGCTCAGTTTCCATTGATACGAATTACACAATTTTTAAAATTAAACAAAGACTAACATACATTAAATCAAATAGATAACATTATACAATTAATGAGATCATTAAACGTATTCTACCAGAAAGCTTATACGATTATGAATAAAGTTAAATAAATAAATAAAAAAAAAACAAAATTAAAATTAAAAATTAAAACAAAATATAAGGCCTTAATGACTACATTGGCAAATTAATTACAGGCTAAATATTTATACATAACAGTACATATTTTTAAAAATTGATACATTAATTTATCTTATTTACTTAGTTACTTAATACTTACTTATATATTGTGGATTACTTTATGATTGGTCTAAAAAGTAATATGTCATTTATAAAAAAAAAATTTAAAAGACCGCTATAAATTCTTCTACTTACGTTCGACCCACAATGACTACGCCTACGTACAACTGAACGCTACCGTAATATTTGATCACAAGCAGATTTGAAAGTGCATCAAGCCCACGCTTTAAAGCCATTAAAAGCGAAAAACATAGTTTTATCTGTTATTAAATACGTTAAACGTAGCTGACGACAGCATTATTATACATATAAAGAAGCGACAATTAAAAAAAAGTTCATTTCAAGACTTATTAACAACGACACTGCTTTAATTAAATGCAATATTAGAATAGATATAACCAAGTCATCATATTATAATCTGACACCAAACTGCAATACTTTGTATTTTTGTGTTCCTGTTTGATGGGTGAGTGAGCGCAGTGTTAATACCGGCACAAGGGAATTTACAGGCGTGTATATCCCACTGTTGGGTACAGGCATCCTTCCGTCAAGGAGAATGTTGTTGGTTGGTAATATCCAATATACGTGGCTGAATGTATTATAAACGAAGCACGTATAAACATACTACAAGACGGGTATAAGCGATAAACAAATAATGACCTTTTAAATTTTTTATTGCAAATCCAATAACAATTATTTGATTGTCAAACATTTGATTTTGAGAGAATTTTATTTCGTTTCTAGTCGCGTTCCCAATGGGATAACTCATCGATTAAACATTACATTTTGGCACACAACTTTCACCTGAATTTTTAGAAACGCTTTAAGAACTGTCTTAAACTTATTAACATAAGCTTAAACGCCGATTTCCATATTTCTATCAGCAGAAATAACGAGTTTACATACACATTTCAAGCTCCGTTTTAACCCCCTTTAGGAAACGAATTTTGAAAAATTACCTCTTATAAGGAATTCTTGTGCAAAATTCCATTATGTTAGACCCAGTCTTCAGTCACCAGACGTCAGTCACCTCAAAATTTGGTTAAGTAGATTATGACTAAATTAATAATAATTGCTTTTCGTTTTTTATAACACGTTTTAAAAGATTGAGACTTGACGAGACTTTAATCTCTTCATATTACTTTGTTAACAGTTAACTTATTATTATAAAGTTCCGTTTTACTGACGTTCTTTATAGAGGAAACTAGCTGAATCCCCTGAATTAACCACGTGAAATTTTTAAAACTTTACCTATAGCACACAAACCATCAGTCCTAATTTTACCCTCTCGAGAGGTGAATTAAAAATTAGCATAAGTCCTGCCCCGGAACTAAAATTATTTTCATACCAAATTTTATCAAAATTTGTTCAGCGGTTTAAGCGTAAAGAGGAACAGATAGATAGATACTATCGCATTTTTAATTTTAGTAAAATTTCCATCATCAGTAGAGTATTTATTAATGTTCCTGTATAAATATATATTTAAAAGGAATGTTAGCACTGACCTTTCTTAGGGAATTATTAGTATTCTTATTTACCCCTTATTAGGCTTGAAGCTTTTGCTATGTAATATATTCAAATTGACTACGGTATTGAAAAATACATGTCAATCTTTTTAAATAAATAACTGACTGCCAGTATCTATAACATACTCGTTTTTAATACTGGAAGATTTTTATTTTTTGAAAACCTATTTTTTGTCATATTCAAAAATTAAGTCATTGAATTAATAAAATCACGACTAAAAAAAAATTTTTTGTGAACCTCGATTGCCATTAAAATAATAATAAGCCCTTCGTCGATCTTTAAATCGAAACTAAATAAAATATATAATTAAGACTAGTGACCTGCCATAGCTTTGCAAGGGTACAATTATTAACAAAGAAAATGATATGATAATAATATAATTTATTCCCTATAGTACTCAGGAATAATATGATTTTGAGTTGAATCATTCGTTCCGGGGTTGAATCACTGTTTATTGTATAAACAAATTTACCGTTTTATAATATATTCATTACGTAAAGTTCAATATTGTCCCATCATCATCATCAAATGACTTCTTCATTTTAATTTCTTGAATCCTTGAACAAAATAACATAACGGTGTCCGTAATTTTCCGCTTTACCGTCTATACCTCACGACCCGGGTTAAAATCAGCTAAGTGGCTATATACGGGTATGTATGCGTTGCTCCTTAAAACGTAAAAGGACAAATAGAATTGGCTATTTACGCGGGTCACGTACAAACGGACCCACGGGATCGATTTCCGATCACAGGTTTTACTGCTTGCGGTAAATCCTAAATTTCGCACTCTTATATCACGTGATTAGGGTGGTGAACTGTTCTGGTTTATCAGGTAATTGTATGAAATGCGGACACATAAATATCGTTGCGTGTACTTTTTCCCATTGGGCGATTAATTTAATGTTAATTGCGGTTCGTTTGTTGTTATTTGTAATAAAACGTTGACTCCTATATTCTATTAAGTAGACAGCTTTATCGGCTTAATCCGTGTAGTGGAAATCTCCGTTACTATTTTATAAATATGTACTTTTGTTGTTTTGTGATGCTTTGTAATAACTGTTAATGTTCATATAGTTTTATAGAAGACCAAGTTGTTTTATCAGAAGTAAATGATAAATATAATATAATAGTTATTGATTTATATCACATAGTTAAAAAAAAAACTTAACTTAAAATTACGCAATATATTTTTGTTAATAATTTCTTGATATTTAAGAATTTACAGTCGAGATTAACCACGTTAAACTGGGATCGTTATCGCATCAATTTATCGTCAATAAATTGGTCATTACAAATTATAACGATTAAAAACATTTATACGTGTATATTATATATTTTATATATTGTTATATTATACATGTATAATAAGCAATATTAAAAGCGTCAGTAGTGCATTGATTTACGGGGCGTCTAGCGTTGGAAACGTCGCAGATTCAATCCTGACCCTTGAGATATTGTCCTCCCCACCCATAATAAAGAATGTTTCATTACTTTCTAACACATACATTTATAACGGAAGAATTTATACGAATGACTCATAGCCCGTAACAATTATTACTGATTAACAATTCGTTAAATACAGTAATTGCTTAAAATATATCTTGCAAAGACCAGATAACGGTTGTTCTACTACTCGAACTAAAAAAATGTCATATGAGTATCTTTTCTTTTGAAAATGATCACATATTATTCTAAGCTACACTATAAAAAGTCTATCATTATTAAACTATATAATTCTCCACTTTGAACGAAAAACAATGGTCCCATTGAAGACAAAAATAAAGATAAAAATAAAATACTTAGGCCGGCTTAAAACTAGACACTGAAGACTCTTCAGTCACGATACTTATCTCATTTTGATTTCCCTTGAGATATTCAACAGGCACCTTTATATACCAGACCCAACAGCCTAAATAAAATATAATGTAGCCTCTGCCTATACAAAAAGACATTATTTTTAATAACGACCGAATATGTTAGTGTCTCTGTTCGCTTGGACGGTAAATAAGTCCTTCCCACGGGAACTCCTTCATTTATATTGACACAGATTAAACTCTATTACATCTTAAGTTCCATTAATATGTGTATGCCATTATTTAATATTAAAATATAATAACTGATTTCTGAAATTAATCTCTTTTTTATGTCGCTAGAAAAACGTATTTAGGCATATCCCCCACATAAAGGGGGTAGCGGCACTGACTGCGACGGAATATCCCTTTAAAATTCAGCGTTACCCACTCCGTATTTTCGGGCGATCTCACGGGATCGCTTTCGCATATTGTGTAACTTCTGAAAAACTTAACAATATTGTGTAATGTTCTTAACAATAACCAATACCAATAAATTTGAAATATGACCACCTCGGATCATACAGAACCTAACAGTTTAAAAAAACACTTAAACGCGAACTTATGTACAAATGTATATTTTAAAGCGAATTGAATATCATCCTTTTTGAAGTCGGTTGACAACTTACATTGCATTATGTTGTAGGATCGTAAGTGCTTTAACATAATTAGCGTATGAGAGACACTGTGATGCTCAAACTTCAATATTGACTTATACAAAGTAATATACAATCGTGAAATTTTACATAAATCTACTAAGACTTAATCATGACCATTATCAACATCATAAGTTAATAATGTTAATAACATTAAAATAGATGTTTGTTTGTTCTTTAATATCCATCATAGTTTTACTAAGAAAAAAATGTAAGACATGTTAGTTTTAGTTAAATTTATTTGTCATACATAGTTTTAAATTACATAGGTAGGTGGTCGGGTAAATGAGCCAACTGTTATGTGGTCATCACTGATTTTTACAATTCTTCGAATTGCCAATGCGACGCCGACTTTGGGATCAGAGATGTCATGGTTGGCACCGACTCGCTCCGGGAACCGGAATACAACAATACTGAGTTTTACTGCTTGGCGCTAGAATATATGATGAGTGATTGATAACTTGTGAATATATTATGAAATTCAAAAATACTTCAATAAACACAAAAGAAAAATAACGTTGGACGTGCAATAAGAAGTATTAGAACAATACGTGCAAATAGTTAGTAAGTGAATCGATCCTATCCCGGCCTGATAAATATAAAAATAAACTCTTGCTAAATTCACGTTTATAATTTCTTGGAATATATTCTTCTATTAAAAATATAAAGCATTCAAATTCAATCTACTGAATCCTAAAATTCTTGGTATTAAATTTTAAAATTCTTATACTTTTTCTAAACTTCCATTATTTATCCGTTGCGCGAAGCTTTTATAAGGAGTGATGGATGGTCAATCTAACTTTTCATAAAGTGTATAAAGAGGTTTCAACTTGAAAATGGAAGATTAAAACCCCTTTAAACGGAGCCTTCAGGGTCAAGACTCTTGACAAACTAGACCGTCTCCACAGTCTGCGTTGAAGGATTCGTCGATCAAGTAAACGTAAATTGATGATGATGAACTTTATATTCAATTTCATATAATTATATACATACTTTATATTCATTTCAATTATAGTGATAATACTTTTTTAATGTTTGTTTAATTTACTAATACACTTGCTTATATTTTTTATGAACATATGAATACGGCCTTACTTTTTCTTAGTACTGGCCGGCTGGTACCTAGTACCGGTATGTTATTTTAGAATTTGAAGATCCATAATCTAATATACTAACCCGATTTTAACTATCACCAACTGTGACTTCAACGACTTTTACTAACTCAAGCTATTCGACTGTGGAACTTTAGTAACCGCCACGAACTGAAAATAATTATTGTCGATATATGAGTACTTTAAACTCTTAACGACAATTCTAAGTTTGAATTGTTCTTTATAAAGATTTATCGTGTGCTCTTTGTTTGTAATTTATATTACAAATTTACGTTTGTAAGTCGCATCTCGCATATGATGTCCTCCCGACAGAGGCAAGCCAACCTTGATAATTAGGTGCAAAACAAGGTCTATATTCTCTAATACTCATAATATAACAGAACGGCAATCCAACATAAACAAAAAGAGCTCATGTGCAGGGGCTATAGAGTATGAACCCTTCTAACCTTCAAACTCCAGGCTGCCCCTGAGATTTTTTTATATAAAAACCCATTAATATTTTAATGACCCGGCTCGCGATGACCAATACAGACCCTGCTATGGATCGACTAGTGGTCATATTATCTTATGCAATTGCCATCCGTTCGGACTAAGAGAATGCACGTGTGCATACTTTTATCAAGTATAATATTAACGACACAATTTGATTAAGAGTCAATATTAACAGACATACAAGACATCGGATACTTTTATATACTTTAGTGACAAATTAATTACTATTTTTAATGAATATATTAATATATACAAAATTTAATTAAATACTTTCAGAATGATAACTCTTAAAGATTTTTACAAGCTTATTTTAACGAAGTATTTGTAAGGGTCTGCTAATGTAATAATATCATATTAGGATAACGTAATATGATCAGGAGAACCTGGAAGACTTATGAGTCTTTGATATCCTGTGTCATCTTAAATTGTGGATATTCATCTTAAGAGGAAAATATTTATGTTTTATGTTATAAAAAATATAAAAAAACACGTATATCATTTGTTATAAAGTGTTTTGTTTATTTTTCCGATTTCGCTCCAGAACTACTTGATCCGATTGACGCGAAGCTTTGCAAGATAGAAGAGAGCTTACAATTTTTACGTGTATATTTAAAATATACAACGATTTCGCCACATATTTTCACAAATGTTTATCAATCAAATTGATGAAAATATTTTTACGTTATTATATAAATAACATTAAATAATTGAAACAGAATATTGATAAACAAGAACTAATAATTCACGCTTGTCACGTTAATAGTCTAAATTTAAAGCGGGTGACTGCGGAGCGAAACTTCTTACATAATAACGTTACATACTAAAACCTTCTCCAAAACGCGCTGCATTTTCTGTATTAATTATGTTTATAGTTAAAAAGTTATTTAGAAAGGCAAAACAAAACGTTTTATTTATTACTACAGATTATTAGGTATATAATATATAAGCGATGCCTCTCGGTAAGTGGTCACCAACGCCCATAGGCGTTGGCACTGTAAAAATATTAGCCATCCCTAACATTGCCAATGTGCCACCAACCTTGGGAAGTAAGACGTTATTTCCCTTGTGCCTATAGTTACACTGGCTCACTCACCCTTCAAATAGGAACGCGGTAGCATATCTGATGTGTGGGTGGATACCCAGATGGGCTTGCACAAAGCTCTATCACCAAGTAGAACCACTTCGTTCCTCACAAATCAAAACTTCATTTGTGGCAACACATTATGAACAAACAAAAAAATAAATTCATTTTAAATAAATACGAAAAAGTATATGAAACAACTTTATTATTAAATAAATCATGGAAAACAATTTCAACAAGTTTCAAAAGCTAACACAAAGTAAAGTAACAGCTCTGTTTATTTATAAAATAGTTTAAATCCTTGTCAAAATAAGTAACAGTAATAAACAATTTTGCAATTCAAAATTGTTTTGTTATTCAAACCAAAGATATGCAAAGATTTAAAAAGAATGCATAAAATAAAACGCGTGAATTACGGTGAGTAAAGTTAGTTTTATGTAGAGTGACTAACATAAAGAACCAGCCGGACTATAGTGTAATATTTCTTTAATAAATCACGTAATAAAATTTTAATACTATCCGTACGATATCAAAACTAGTAAGTATACATTACTAATACAATAGCTTCAGAAACTTTGCGGAGAACGTGTAGTTGTCGCCTTTATAAATACCTACAAACGATGACTAATTAAAATTTTATTTTTAATTCTCTAGATAACATACTCCTTACTAATTTGCAATTGTTTGACTATTCAATGTTACTTTATATAAAGAGATGTTCCAAATTATAATATGTTTATTTAAATCGACTTATACATATTCTAGAATACATGAATCATAGATCCAACAAAAACAGTTACCATTCGAAGCATACTTACGGATGAATAATTTGAACGGGTAGTTTTAATAGTTAAAATAGTAAAAAGCTAATATGTAGTAATAAACTAATATGCCCGATATTCAATAGATGAAGCAGCATCTTTTTTTAAATGATAACTTAAGCACTTATTAAGAGCAACAAGATAGAAGGAAGAGTATTAGTACGTAAACGTCAATATTTAAGCAAGCCATGCTTAAATATTGACGTTTACGTACTTTTCAACTATAGATAAGCAATACTAAAAATGATTTATTTATTATTTTACCATGAAATCCAAGTTTTTATAACGTTTCTGCTCGCAATTATGATTTGACAGTAGAATAACTTACGAGGCAAATAACTATAATAATATAACATTCAAAATCATTAATTTATCTACCCACACGGGAAGACAACATACTTTTTTATATGAAATTATACGCCGCACGAGAGAAGAGGCCCTATCACAGTAGTGGGACATTTACAGACTGTTATTTTTTTTTTGATGTGGTTTTTATTCAATTAAAGTACTGATTTCTTAATTTGTGATTGACCCCCCAAAAGATTATCTCGAATCTGTGCTAATATCTAACGTCATATCTTGAATCATACAGTTAATTTTATCTTTACTTAATACTCATATTTAATATATGTAGGACTATTTATATAAATTTCAAAATTCAACTGAACTATACATTTTACGATTTATTCCTAAGGATCATCAAAATGATCAACGACCTTGTCTAACTAACAAGAAACAATACGTCTGAGACAGAATTAATTTAAACAACAATAGATCATTTGTTACGAAGCCAGAGCTCATAACAATGTTTTGAAACGATGGATTTTAGAAGGTTTTTGTATGATAGTAGAAACTTCTCTTGTTATATTGTACTTGGTCACTATTTTTAAGCGTACGTTTAAAACTTCTATGAATTAAATGAAGTCTGTACATACATGATCTAAATACGTTTGTTATAAATGAAGATATTACTTGTATTTTATATCGATTATTTATTTGGTTAGATAGAGTGACGTATACTAAAAAAAACAACATTATTATACAACTTTATTATATGAGTGTGCGAGAATATAATCTAAAGAGAATATAAGCTACGCTTGACATTCAACATTTCTTTCTAGTTTCGTAGTTGTGTGTTTTTACAAAATGGCCAACAGTTGGCCAAATTATTTTTTCAACGCATTCTCAGCTTTGATAGTCTACGTAGCCATATAAATAATAATCTTAGATACTTACATCACTGCTAATATTAAAAAATATTATTATATTATGACTTTGCTTATAAAAGTTGATACTATTTTAGCGGGTATGTATTTAAACATAGTCTCTCTTTCTATAATCGTTCATTTTAAACCGAAAGAAAAGGACACATAATTGTTAACACCTCTCTAAATAACATTAATAAGAAAATCCATAAGAACGCGACAGAAGAATTTGAAGAGCTTTGTTAAAGTTGTTTTAAACTAAGTTCCTGTAATTGGCTCACCTGATCCTACACTTACATACAGCAATCACATTATAATATTAAGACATTTATTATTTAAGCGAGCACTTACTTATTTATAATACTTAAGTAACTACCATCCATAATCTCCAAAGACTCTGGGAAAAAATCTCAGCGGGTTTCTTTATATGTCTAATGTAGAATTTAAATTTCACATCTTTCGATAAATGAAACAAATTGTCAGATGGTAATCGTTTCATTGCCAAATTATTATATATAGCCATTATAATGATATTCGTTTCACACATAAACAAAATATATTTTAATGCACAATAACTGCTACAAACAGAGTTGTACATTTTCTAGAATCCTGTTGTAAAATCACTCGCCGAATTCAAAAGAGTATCTGACTCTTCTTATAGTATTTTCGAATCAATTTTTTTTTTGTTCGACGATACCTAAATTGTAAGTGGTAATTGAATTACATTTGACAGACGGGCTTGTTGAGCCTGTAACCAACAATATTTATTTTCGTTTATCATTCTGTCACTGATATCGTTTTTTTTTGTCAATAGTGTAATTTGCTTAAGACGTGGCTTATTTCAAACCATCAATATCAAACCTTGAGAAGGAAAAATAAAGACCAAAAATACACTCAAACTTAATCTTCAAAAGTCTATTATATGGACAAAGAGATTACATCGATTTCTTCTTTAACTTTCTCTACTCTTATAAGAAGCAAGCAACGGATACTTTTGCATTGTTTACAGAAATATAACATTGTAGGTAATATTAAATTTCGAAGGTGGCATTATCTGACGGAAATAAAAACTTTTCGTTAAACAATCAATTTAAGCGTAGCGTATATCATTATTATATATTTTTGTTCAAAATAATAATAGACCTTTTTATTCAAATTTAAAAGAAGTTAAATTGGAAGTATAATATCCTCCCAAACAATAAATTTTCCAAATCCAAAATGTAACAAAAAACAATACAACCTCCTTTTTTCAATTCGGTTCAAAATATAATTTTGTCGTGTTGTCTAAAGTGACCTTTTAAAAGAAAACTATTATATTTACATAAAATAACTAGAATAAAATCGATTACTCACTCTTAAATCAAGTATAACACAAATATTTCTGAAATATTTGCTCCTTTTTTAAAGTAGTATTACAAGAGTACTCTAACCCTCTTCAATTTATTCCCAGACCAAGTTTTTATTGTTAAAGGGTAACGAACATATATTTTGAACGAGACAAGCTTCGCTCTAATATTATAGCTCTAACTATTCAGTATTGTGTGTTCATTTTTTTATATTTAATAAATACATTCGTGTATTATAAACATTTAAATATATGTGTGTATTTCTTATAAATAGCTTACTTTTTTTTACTTTACTATTTATTATTTTTATTTTAGTGAGTCCGTTTATATAGGCTGTATAACTTCGCTCTACGACTCTAATGGTCGTAATATTGTACGAGTCTGGACGCGCGCCCAGGGCGCTCTGAAGACGACATATAAAAACGCTTCGACTGTTAATGGAAAACAATTTGCTAATTCAGAAACTCTAGAAATAGGAGCTACGTTAGTGCTAAATACGGATGCCTAAAAATGTAGGAAAAAATGTGCACAATTTTTTTATACTCGCTAATTTTAACGAAACCGTACACCACCAAAAATACGTTTTCGTAGAGTTTAAATAATTCTATCAATAAAGTAATAAATATTTTTAATCGGATATTAGAATATTAACTGTTTTAACGTAATGAGGAATCTTCATTAACATCTGCTTTAATTAGCATCAAATTGATAAGCAATTATACGTAGCAGTATATTTCCTTTCATAAGTCGATTGTTGTATTTCATTTAGGAACAGTAAGCGAGGTTTGTGTTTTTGACAAGTCGAGGCCGCAAATGAGAAGTTGTAGTTTAACCTTCCTCATTTAGCGAAATGGTACAGTTAAATTAATATTCCTTTGCCCTGTTTATTCAATCTCAAAGCAAGCACTATTTATTTTTTTAAATTAAAAGTCTTTTTAATTCAAATATCAAAAACATTTTATATTTTACATTATAATATATAAAGAACAAGGCAGGTAAGCAAGTGCATTGAGATTACAATCTGGGAGTCGTCTTTTAAATGAATAGAAATATTGTTCTTTAAATATATATTTTTAAATGGTCTATCTCAAGTCGTGTAGCTAACGCTCGTTCAAAATATAGGTTAAGCTTGGTTACGAGGCAATTAATTGCTTTATACATAGATATATACACTATGCTATATGAATACAATACTAACTGCCTCGTTGGTGTAATTGGTAGCTTATAAGAACTCATATCAAATCACAAATAACAGTTCTTGTGATTGTCATTTTGTTTGGTAGACCTTTGAACATAAAAAAAAAATAAAAAAAAAAACAGTCCAGAGTCATTAGCAATGTATTCACACACGCCTGCCGAAAGCCGTTTGGTTTGAACTTTTCCGATTCCGTTGGAATTGCTGTCTCACTGGATTATGGTATTAAGAAAATAGACAGGACAATTGATTAACTCTCGTGCACTTTATTAATGTCTCGCTTAAAGTAAGAGAATTAATATTCCTTTTTTAAAAGTATTTCGCTTAATGTAATCTCTTAAGAGAATAGCCGTAGTGATTGGAATCGTTCAACGACATCATCGACATGCAATACCTTATATGAAGATTAAACCCAAAACTGACACTTGTTTGATAAATAAATACCTAAGTTGTGGTAAATTCTATTGTGCAGTGTAATATAGTCATTATTTACATTAAACACACATAAATATTATCGTTTCGTTATAGAATATTAAGTTACGTAAACACAATGAGGTTTTGACAAACAAATGTTAATAGTTCTTAATCATTACGCATACGTTTGATTTATCTACTGTAGGAGGTGCTTTATGTTTGATTGTGTACATGAAAATACACATTTCCCACGCGACTAATATGGTACCGGCCATTTGTATATGTATGTATATATTTTATTTTCAACTATTACGATAATATTTTATTATAAAGTACTATATATCTACTATATAAGACAAATGATCATGAAGATGACTTCTCATAGAAATATTTCAGAGCTAAAATACAAATTTAAGAATAGATATTAAGCGAATACAGACAATTTTTATTAAGCACTATGTCACCTGCATAAATATCAGATTTACCTACAGCGGGCGCAATTTGGCCAGAAGAACAATACATTTTATATCTTTTATTTCCAATAAGTCTTCATTAAGTGTGGTCATACGATCGCATTATAATTTTCCTTAATATATTGCAAAGATGAAAAATAAAAAAACATACTTCGAATTTAACAAATTTAATTATTATCGAGTTTCGTTCTAAGGATTCAACATTCTTTTGTATGTTTTAAAAATATTAAAACCTTTTAATTACTCTCAACATAGGAGTGGAATGGAATACATGGAATATATTTTCATACATAGAATAATTCGATTCGTTGGACTTTAACCAGCAGCAAAGTAGTCTCACTTTGTTAGCTGTCGACATCAGCAGGGGACCATCAGCACAAATCCTTTTAAGAGCATACCGAGCATTGACACGATATAGGCAAGATTACATGCGTGCTTTCGCATAAAGGAACATTAATGTGTTATTACTGTGACCATGTGAGATAGGATGATACACGGAGCGATTCATTTACACCGAACTCATTCTTTCAAATAAACAAATCTTTATTCTTTATAGTATTCGTATAATATATATAAATAGATTTTGTTTGACTCTTAAATCGAATCGGCTTATAAAATGATTTATAAATTAGGTCGTACAATCCCATTAAATGATAACAAACTTGATAGTAATTATTAAGGGTATTTACTGTTAAGAATCGATTCAGTTCATTGGTATGTTCATACTTGAAGGGTAAAAAAGTTTGCAAATCGAATGAAAGGAATCGCATACTACAATAAATTATAATCATAATAATCTTTAGCTTTCAACGCAACCTTTCACGTGATTGTTGTGTGATTGGAAAGTAAGTAAGACGGCAAAATTATCAAAATAAAAATGATTTAACAATTATTTTTATATGGGACATCTCTACACAGTATAAAAAGTCGCTTCCCGCTATCCGTGCGCTTAGATCATTTAAACTACGCAATTGGTTTTAATGCAGTTTTCGTTAATAAACAAAGGGATTTAAGAGGAAGGTTTGTTTAGTAATTGTACCCGTGTGAACCGCGTCAGATAGTAGTGTTTTGTACTTCTCAAATCTACGATACACCAATTGATCTATTTGTAAATACAGGTTTATACTATGGAATAATATGTATTAGTATTTGAAGGATCTGTTTATATAACAACAATTATTACCTCTAGTTTATGGAACGCTGATCAAAGTCAGATTAACTAATTTGGCTTTAATATGAACGCGTATTGGTCGTTTATTGCGTTATCTGCAATCGACCAATGATCATTCAGATAAAGGGGAAACTAATTAATCTGAATTTGATTTCAGACACTAAAGGTAATTCGGTAAAGGCTTTCATAATATTTCAATACAGCACACTGAATCTCCATAGACGAATACATACACCCAGATTAACATCTCGCATATCCTATCGGAATATTTATTTCGATCGAAGAAACCACAACAGCATACGCGTATGCGTAGCCTTCACAAAAGTGTGTTTATTCGAAAATATTTTCAGTATAATAGTCTTACAAAAATAGTACAACATAATCTCATCTCAGTAAGAAAAGCTTAAAATTTCATAAGATACCAATGTGTGACCACTTACCACTTACCTTCAATTGATCCAATTACCCGTCCAGCTTTCAATTATATTAAAAATTTATAAAATTCCATTATTAAATAAAACATTTTAAATTTAAAAGTGTTCAGAATTTAACAAATAATAATTTATTTACAAATTATACATCACATTAAATCGTAAGCATGCATATTTATAGCACATCGAAACCATAATAAAAAGGTCGATCATGCAAATTATAATGAACAATTTATAGTTCAATTTCATCAACAATTACAATCATGAAATTTTATTTTAATAAATAGGCTGTGCTTCTTGAATATACTAAAATAATAACAATAATAATGTGTCTTTGACGTTTAAAATAGGGAGTGTAAATTATTTAAATATATAGCAAAACCAAATCTATATAGTTTGATAAGTAAATGAATTATTAATAAAGGTTCTATTGGGCCTGGCCCATAGTTTGAAGTACTTTCATAACAGTCCAAGTTATAACTAATATATCGAAGCGTATATAGAATATGAATATGAAAAAAATATTCTTTTATAAGCGTATTTATTATGTAATAGTTTATTTGGCTTCGCTGCTCTGTATTTTTACTATAGAAATAATATTGTCCATCGCTCTATACGGCGTATGAATTATATCTATTCAAAAAATTAGGTCAATTATTCCGATGTCAATTCAGTTGCTACCTGAAAGAAGGCAAACCAATAAACAAGCTTTCTCATTTATATTATATTATTAGTAAGGATAACATCATATTATTATGTAGAAAAAAATAATAAACGATGGTTTAAACCACTAGTACATAGAAACTGATTGCCTCGTAGGGCTAGTGGCTTGATATAAGGCTACAGATCCCGAAGATCTAGATTCACATCCCAGGTCAGGATGCTCAGGAGCTGGATCATTCCACTTATTCAGTACCTAAACTCTTTCCGGTCTTGTCGAATTTGACGTCTCATCGGATTATGAGAGTGACGGAATAAAGTGTGCACCTGTGTTTGCGTAGTTGGCTGGTCTCCTTTGAGATTGGCAGCCGTGACCGCAATCAGTCCGAGCGATATTTCATAGAAACTATAATTTTATTTTTCATGTAACTTACATTGTACAAGGAATTATGTAACGACAAGACTTTTTAATTCTTTTTAGATTCTAAATTCAAATTATCTTTAAATTATTTATTTGCCGATTAACCTTTAAAAGCACGCACAAAAGGAGGATTTATTATAAGAACACTCGTAATATTTCAATGTTACCTAAAAGGCTATTGTCAGTCCTGGACAAAATATAATAGGATTAATTCAAGATAAGCCCATTAGGAAGGCTACGTATTGTAGATGTTATTAAAACCTTTAATATAACTGAATTTGTTGATTACAATTCCTTGAAGTGATATTATGTTTGTTTGAACTAAAATATAATATCACTTCAAGGAACTTTCCACATAATAGTTAGTTATAATCTAACGGTATTTACAATTTTACGATGATATATACATAACGTGTATATTCTGTAAATGATGCAAACATAACGATGACCGAAAATTTATTTAGTAAACGAATAAATTATTCCAGTGTAGGAATATATTCTGCAATCTCGTATCTCGTAATTAAATTGAACCCGTATAATTTCGTGATGTTCAATCAACCTTAACGTCACACCAACAAGATTTTTCTTATTTAAATGCTTATCTATCGGGAAAGGTAGAAATGCGAGTTTTTTTTTTTCAAATTTAAATTATATGACATAAATGAAGATTAAGAAAACATTGTAAAAGTTAGTTTCATTCTTAAATCCTAATTAATATTACATATTTGAAGATGAGTTTTTTATTTTAACGTCTTAACTAATTAAGGTTCGCAAAATCTGCTCCCTGCATTTTTTTTGTTTTAAATTTTAGAAACAAGAAGAAGACTCACATAAGTGTTGTTTAGTCTAATTATCAGAATATAAAAGTATTTATTCGGTAGGGTAGGAGCTCCAGAGCAATGTAAGAACAAAACTGAAACGCTTGACAAAATATCCTGTCCCGTAAATTGTGAGCAAGTGTTTGTGTAGAAACGTCAACATAGCGTCACCATGAGTTGTTTATTAACATTTTACAATATTCTACTTAGAAACACAGCATGCATTTTCCCGCAACAAGGAACGCGTTCTATTTTTATTTTTTTATGCTATAAGTGGCAGACTGGCAGGAGGCTCTCGTAATGGAAAGTGAATTCAAAAACAAAAATGATCCTTAAAGTCGGCGACTCTAACACAAATAATAAACAATAAAAAATACATTAAAAATATTAACCTATACATCAACGTTTTTTTTTTTGGTAATTAAACTAAAAATTAACTTTCATGTTAACTTATCTTAAAATCTGCACCTATTACAGGAGTCTCTTTAAAATATATGATGTTTAATATATCCTTAAAAGTTCGATAAGAAATGTTGTTAAGTTTCTCGGTTTTTATTAAGCCGCCTGTCTTTAATATAGAAAAGAAACTACTTGGAGCTCCGACAGATTATTTTAAAGCCATAAGTTGATGATGAAAATTTAAATTGAATTTCGCTTAACTTTTTATATTTTCCTTTCCTTGCATAACTTAGCGATTTTTAAAGTTGACAAAATGTTTCATATTTTACGGTGTAAAATCATAATGACGTGCTAAAACATGTTGACAGGGGAAAATTGTTTTTAAGGGAACGGTAAAAAATGTTAATTTTATTTAATTATCCTGAAAATGTGACAAGCGCTTAAAATGTATCACTATTTTATATTTATTGTCTTATGTCAATTTTAGAAAAGGATAGAAAAGTATATACAATATAAAATAATTTTGAGATTGTAATTACTTTTATAAAAAATCAAAGGTAACCTTAATGTGATTGTTTGTAAACCTATAATAGAAAAGAAAATTAACTTAAAATCCTAAACCATTATACACTGTATCTACAATTTTTATTTACGACTCTCATTCATTCGCTGTTCATTTAATTTAGATAATGAACGAAAAAAAATCAAATTAATTACGAGAAGTAAGATTGATTTCAATATAACTATTATTACTGTTTCTTGTAGCTATATTTTGTTTGTTTCATCATCTTAATAAAATATTAATAATTATAAAAGTTTTCAAAGTTAGCAATACAAAGTACGATAGATAAACTAATTAGTATGAGATGCCGATTAAAATTAGAAAAAAGGGTCTAAAGTCATGACTGATATCAAGGTACTCTTTTTTTCATTTTATATAAATTACTTTATTCAAAGTTTCTCAAAGCAGCCTCAAGACTCCAACGAAAACTTTTGCCATTTATTCTTAGACACGGTGCGGTAACTCTTGTAGCAGTGTGCGGTAGATCAAAGGACACAAACCGAGCCTGTTGGGGTCATATTTTAGAACGTCGTTTTACCTCATATTTGAGTATCTCTTTATATAATCAAACTTAGAATCTCCTGTGGTATGAAATACAAACAGTATTACAATTCCCTCTTCAGTTTCGCTAAAGAAGACTTAACATAAACCTGTTTAAAATTGTACGTCATAACTAAGTCTTATTGTGATAAATATATTATATCATAAAGTATCTAGAATACGGAGTTTAATTTACCTTCTAAATTGGTTTTGCCATTAAATATAGTGAATTTGTAAGGATGCATAAATATAATCTTGATTTTTTATTTAGTTATGTGATAGGAATTCAATTTTGATACGTATTAAATAAGTAACATAGTTTTTTTGGTTCTTTAATTTATATTTTCAAATGGGATCATAAATAACGGACTTCATAAATTCATGCAAACACAAAACATATTCACCTGAATTGATAAAGTCGGTTATAAACTATAAATAAGGATAAGCCATACCAGCGCTACTGCGTATTTTAATTATTCTAAGCCCTAAGAACATTTCAAATTAATAACATGTCTCAAGGACTGCTTGGATAAATGTATCTATGGTTAAGAAATGCTGAAAAAGGATTTACAATTTCATTATGAACAAAACGCATATTACAATTAAGGTCCAACGATAAATTATTATATTAATATACAATACGAGATTCACCATGTCCATTAACATATTATGTATCAAACCTTGTGGCGGTAATTCTATTTGTTTTATTAATAATATAAAACAGTCTGCCTTACTTTACATTTCGTAGAATACATATGCTAAATACCAAATTATTAAAACTTTATTTATGAACACTAAAATTACTGAAATATACACATAATTTGATGTATTTATTTCACAACCTAAAATAACTACAATTATGCTAATTGACTTAGACGATAGACCCGACATATTTTTATTACATGTATATATTACATACATTAGCAGCCTGTAAATTTCCCACTGCTGAGCTAAGGCCTCCTCTCCCTTTGAGGAGAAGGTTTGGAGCATATTCCACCACGCTGCTCCAATGCGGGTTGGTGGAATACATATGTGGCAGAATTTCGTTGAAATTAGACACATGCAGGTTTCGTCACGATGTTTTCCTTCACCGCCGAGAATTATAAACACAAATTAAGCACATGAAAATTCAGTGGTGCTTGCCTGAGTTTGAACCCGAAATCATCTGTTAAGTTGCACGCGTTCTAACCACTGGGCCACCTCGGTACATTTTTATAACAAGCCAAAATTAAAGCAGCTAAAGCCATAATCAAAACTAGTAGCTCATAAATTTTCAGATAGATTAATGAAAAAATACGGCTCTCAGTAATAATGGGCCATAAAAATTGTAAGCTCAGGTGGTTATGCGTTTCTGTTCGACGAATAAATTACAAATACGACATTTTTATTGTTCCTATATATCTGAGTGTATTTCAATGTCAGAAAGTCAGCTGTTTCTTTCCTTACGTTTGCCAATGAGAGAGATGAATATATTTTAACCTTAGAAATTCAACTGTCCCTTTTCATATTCTTGTTAATGAGGGAGATGTCGTGTCTCAAGTTCGAGGGTGCTTAATGTTATCTTAATCCCTTGCCTGTAATTATACAGGTATTTTAAGGATTTTGATCTTAATTAAGCGGCCCTGTAATTAGAGATTACAATTATCTAACATACGTCTAAGAACTTTTGTTATAAGTAAATTGGCTTAATTTTAGAAACACTAAACGTAATTTGAAACTGAGAGTTTCAATGGCATCTTAATTTTTTTTAACGTTAATTAAAGTAAAATGTAGTAGATCTTGAAATTAAGACATAAATACTAAGTATCGACATTATATAATACTACATTTATAAAATACTAGTTGTCGCTCGCGGCTTCGCTCGCGTTTTAGGGGGTTTTCATATGTTAGGCAAAAGAATTAGCCTATGTCCTTCCTTGGAGTTCAAGTTTGCTTCATACCAAATTTCGTCAAATTCGGTTTATCGGTTTGGCAGTGAAAGAGCAACAGACAGACAGAGTTACTTTCACATTGATAATATTAGTATAGATTGGAAATAATTCAATGGAATCGTATAAGTAACACTTAAATAGATATCTCTATTTTTTTTTAAATTGTATATATATACATTTTCTAACACTAAATAAAACTTTAATGTAATCGTATTCATAGTGATCATTGATAAAAATCATACTACGATACACAACAATAATTTAAAAAGCACTCTTGGTATATATTTATTACCTTATTACGTAAAAAAAAAACATTTTATACCGAAATAAATAATAACGTAGAACTTATTAGAAATAACTTATACTTTATTTATTTTACAATTTAGTTAAAAGTAAAGATAAGTCACATATCATTTTCTCAATAAGATGTTCTGTAAACAATAATGGAACTGTAGGTAAATATCGAAGAACTTTCCACACAAACAAAATGTTGTTTAACAGTATTCACAACAAAAAGATCCGGTCGCGAAAAGATCAATGGAAGTTTCGAGAATATTGAATTTTTCCCCTACAGACCACTAACAATGGTTTTGACATGGGTCTGAATACAAGAGCTCTCGGTCCCTAACTCAGAGCTGATTGACTTTTTCATAATACAAGTTAGACCAGAAGTTTAATTAGAAGACTTTCGCAATAAATTCTAAAGAGCCGCGGGTTCATTTAGCAGCACATTTGTACGGAATATTCATTTCTTTCTGAGGTTACTTATTTGCGAGTTGTGAAAAGAAAACTTAGTTTTTAATGAACGCCCTAGTGACCACATGAATAGGTAGCTCATTCAAGAACGACAAACGTTTGTAACACGCACACCACAAAAAATATTTTGTTAAGTTGTAACACAGTGCTCTTTCTTATATTTTTTTGTCTTAGCTTTTTATTTCATAATTTAAAAAAGAACAATCAATTTAAATAACGAACGAAATGGATAAAATAATGTACGAAACATTTTACACTATTAAACATCAAATGAAATATCTGTAATAATTATTGGCAAAATCCTCTACAATTAAAAGGTCTCGAAACATAATCCTTTCGTTACGTCGTTACGGTTAAGTGGAAGCTTTATCACAATATTTCTTTCTATTGCGAGATTATAAACTATTGAATTATTGTGAACAGTACTAACCTAACTACAGTACTAACCTAACCTAACTTATAATAAATCGTATAAAATTCCGATAGTTCACAATCCTTCGGCTAAGTTAGGTTAGAAGCTTTATAATTTAATTAATATCACTTCAATAGACTATACTACCGAAAATAATACTTTAAATTGTAAGTAGTATATTTACGGTCTTTCGATAGTTAATAATCTCACGAGATAGATTATAATCTAACGGTATGTATAATTTTCATAAACAAGCGTATACGCCATTAACGAAAAATACATGTAAATTTGTCGATGCCAAGTATATATTTTGAACAAATGCGAGTAATTGGAGCTTGATTACCAAGAAATTCGAGCCAAGAGTATGTGGAATGTTTTAAGAGAAGAATTACAATAACGCGATATTGATAAAAGTTTCGGGACAAGAAATTCCCTTTGAAGGGACATAATTTAAAATTCAGAAAATCTCTGATTATAGTGTTGGCTGTAAGAGATAAAAGTGGCAAGGTATGCAGATGTCTAGTGAAAGCGCTTTGTAGCCTAAATTTTTTTTATATTTTAGTTCGATAAAATATTTCTAATAGAATAAGCTAACTAAAGACTAAATTAAGTATTATGCACAATAACTATAATTTGTAAGTTTTTTTTATTAAGAGTAATGAGAATAGATTAATACTACTTAAAAAAAATCTTTTGAGTTTTCGTATTCAATTATAATGATTATTCCAATTTATAATTACAAATTATGATTACTTCCAACTTTACGTGTGTCTAATAGTAATATATATTTTAATATTGATTTATTATATTTCCAAAAATATTAAATATTGCATGTGTGCGTTTTTTAATTTATATTTTTGTTATTTTTTTTTAATAATTATACTTCACTAATCTCGTACCCAATGGAATATCCCATCGTATAACACTATAACGTTGATATTTTATATATAAACAGAAGCCTAAACAACCGTTTCCATGTTTCTGGTTTAAAAATGGCTAACTTCCATACAAACTTCCATCCCCAATTTCACCCTCTTGGAAGATGTATTTTCCAAAATTCTGTAACAGCTGTCTTTTACTTTCACGTTTCAGATATTGAAATAAAGGGAACTTATATACAAAGTCTCATCTATAATTTCACAATCTTGAATGATAAATTTTTCGTAAATCTTTAACATCTGTTTTTAACCCTTTAACATAACCCTAAATACCGATTTCCTTATTTTTAACATCGGTTATAATTTGTCTTTCATGCTATAAATACATTTTTGGAGATTAGTTTAGAAAAATCCTCTCTTACCTACGTTTTATACATAAGGATTCCTATGAAAAATTTCATCCTGTTGAAGCCACCGGCTTAAATTGTGCTTTGTATGACTGTAGATCTTTTCAAATTTTTATTAATTAGATAATATTTCTACAATATGAATATGTCTATATTTAGATCTAGCTCTTATTATATTACAATAGCAATTTTACAGTCTCTTATGGTATAAAATTACTGAAGCTAACGATCCAAATAAACTTCGTGAAGGGCACGTTTGATTACAGAAACCATTCAAAGTTAAAGTTTTAGTTTTGTTAGTCATTATTACGGTGTATCCATTTTTTATGAACGAAATTAGTGTGACCTCTTTATAATATCAACAAAACAATGTCACAAGTTGTAAAACAACAATAACGTAATAAAAACTGTCGAGGTAACGATTTTATCTGTTTGAGATAACAACTTCCTATTTATGTATGTTTTTGTTTATTTACACAATATATTTTATAAACAATAATAATTGAATTCATTCTAAAAAAAACTGAATCATCGGTACCATAATACCCATACATATTTAAATACGTAGAAACATATAAAAGATAAATCGTTATAAAGACACTAAACCAAAATCTAACTCTGAAGACATCACGACCTTGAGATGGTCGGAATTTTGATTTATTTTTATTAATTATATTCTTCATTCGGAAATATAGTACAGGAAGTAGACAGGATTTACAAGCAACATATTCATAAGCATAATATTATCATAAAGCCGAGCAACGTGTAAAACTAAAAACAAACAATATTTTACAATTTCTTGTATGCAACAGTAATAAAATTATATATTAGGTAGTACATAAAATAAGCCTAGAGTCTAGTTTGAATAGCATTTTAATCCAGCTACTCAGATCTGCTAATTAATTTGTTACTCTAAAACTCATAACTACATCCAAATATATAATAGTAAATAGGCTCGCTAGCCAGGCTTCGCATTTCATTCAGCATGAAAAGCATTCACCGCTGTCCAATCAAGCGGCATTCAAATACTTTGATTGCGGGAGCGTAAATTGCATTCATTCAATCTTCTTCTTACAATGTAGGTAAATGTTTTTACTTGCGGCTTCCTGACCTGGCCCCGTTTCCTACGGTAGAAATAGATTATACAGATTTAGGTCTTAAAATGTATCTTATACCTCGAACTTTGATACTTATTAGTAGGTACTCACTAATGCGGATGAACTACAAAGGTTACTTCTTTATTGCGATTAAAAGACCATGATTTCTTGATTATCTATTCATATGTATTTTCTACTACCTATGCAAACTGGTCTCTAAAACTTATTAGTTCTTTGATTTTCTTACTGTGTAGAGAATAATATATAGTAATTTTACATTTCTTAAAGGCGCACACGCAACACGCACCTGTAAGCTCCCCGGTGTTGCAAATGTCCGTAGTCGGTGGTAGTAATAGTCACAAAAAAGTAATATTACAAACCTTTTTATTTAACTGGTTTATATCTTTATTTAGATCAAATCTTGCAAGCTGAAATGCTCCAAAGTAGAAATTTTTCAATTCGATTCTGTCCGATGACACTGCATTTTTATAGTAACCATCACCAGGTTCGACATCCAGGTTTGTCTCCAGATCGAAACGTATTCCACCATACCAATAATATAGACATGAAATTTCATATATAAACGCTTAAAAATGTTATTTTATTATTCATTTATTACAGCCAAATCTGTCGATGCGAAAGTTTTAATTTATTTTCAATTTTGCAAATTTACTCGAAGTTCACTTTCTCTCATTCCATTTATTTGGGGTCGGCGTTTTTTTATGCCTTCTTGCAGCCAACCCTACTTTAGAATACTTTTACTAGTGGATTGGTTATCTACCACCTTACGAATGGAGATGCTTACGTGCTCGATTGATGGAGGCGCTTAACAAAAATTCCCTTTTATTTCTCAGCTCTTACAACGTCCACGGATTCATATGGGCCTCTAAATCAATACCTTCATTTTATATAGAACCATTACACTTGCTTATCGACTGGCCAATATCTACCAGCGGTTTGGAAATAGACTAAGAACTGGCTAAAGAAACGATGCGAATTTTTTTATGACTAATTTAAAATATATGTTTATAATATATTATTAGAAACGGTCTTAAGGCTATCGTCTCATCCCATAGAAAATTTCTGGCATATTTGAATTCTTTATTATTATGATTAGACTCATATTACTAAAGCAAATACATAATAAACAGGGGTTTCGTATAGGTATTCACGTAATATAATATTTCACTATGTGTATAGTATTATTTTATACTTTACTATGTATCGCTTTATTAATCTCACGTTCTTTATCCGAAGGTTCTCTGAAAGAGAATGTTCTCGATACGACCGCCTTTTGTAAATATTTTTATGACAATTTGGTATTCGTGAATATTGTTTTCGTTTACAAATAATTACTTGTATTTTATTTTATAAACCTAAATGATTACCAAACCAAATGCGCGACAATGCTTAACATTTTAACAAATTAATCTTTTTATATATATAAAAGAGAGCGTCTTTTTTTTTCTTAGAAATAAATTAAGACTTAAGACTGAAGAATAAAGACGACCTCCGTGGTCGAGTAATGTGTACGCCATCAGTTTTCATGGGTACGCTACTCCGAGGTCCCAGGTTCGATTCCCGGCAGAGTCGATGGAGAAAAAGTTCATTAGTTTTCTATTTAGTCTTGGATCTGGGTGTTTGTGGTACCGTCGTTACTTCTGATTTTTCATAACACAAATGCTTTAGCTACTTACATTGGGATCAGAGTAATGCATGTGTTGTCCAATATTTATTAAAAAAAAAAAATTGATTATTTTGGATTTTCACTAAAAATATCTTTTATCAGACTTAATGTCATATTAAGCTGTTTCTGTCATTCAATTATAATCTTTATTGAATTAAAAATAGTTAGTATATGTTTTAAATTAATAAAAGTTAATAGCGCCTAAAATAGTTTAAACATATTTTTTATAGTAAAAAGGATAAAACGAAAAGATGAATATAAAACTTAATATGCGATTGATGCTAAAAACTACACGCTTCATATGAATTTAATGTCTTTCCTACGTTTTAATAATCCGTAGACAATAAAGATATAATTAATATAAATATCTACAATCTTGCTTAAAAAACATTGTGTTTGTCGTTTAGTACAACAATGATTGTTCTCATTTAGTCATCATTGATTTGAAAGAACAATTTACAATATTGTTTAACTATGGCCCTCTAAAGTATATGATAGGATTCAAATTAAGATCATGTTTCGTGACCTTAAATGCGTAAGAATATCTAATTATTTTTTACAGTGCTAGAGACTATGAAAGTTCTACCTTTTTAAAATTTAAACAAAGATATTGATTGAAACTTAACGAAAAATGACTATATCGAAACATGCCTTTCTTCCGGTAATTAATAAAACAGTTTTTGATGTAAAATTCTCAATTTATACTATACTATAGTGATAACATTTACCTACTCTAATGTAATGTTTTTATTATAAAAAATAACCCACTAAGATGAAGAAAACGTTCACGTAAATAAAACTAACAACACGATACAAATATTTCACGTCACATTAAGGCATAAAGATTTGTCGGACTTCTAGAAACAGACACATTATTCAATCCGAATTGAAAACGGAAAACAGATATTTTTTACTTTATAAACATATATTATTTACATTTTGATTGATTGACTATCGATGCATTGAAAGCAATAAATAACTGTTTATATTATTGAAACAAAATAGGAATTTCATATTAGCGAATAGTAATTAAATTCGACGTGATTTATGGACGTGTTTATTGGTTACGTCGATTATTATGACTCATAAATGGTTTAAATATTTCTTTGACGTTCAGTCAAGTGCAATTTAGTGAGAACTAGAAAGTGAATGAAAAAGAAATTGAGACTAATTAACTATCAAATGAAGGTCAAAGCGTGGCTTCCAGTGGTGCTTGCAGCTTACCATAAAATATCAACGATTATAACATTTTCTGCACTCTATATGTATTGGAGTAAATACGCTTTCCTGCAAAGTAATCTCCTTTAGAAGTTCCTATTTAATTATGTCCGTAAACAAGTATTTGATACGATTCGCGCAGTATATTTTGTACTATAACAGGAGTTTTTGAGTATCAATAACAACTATACAGTTTTAATTCAATCATATAAATAGTTTAGAAATGTATAAAATATAGACAAAGTTACATTATTATATACATGATAGCAGAACCCGGTAGATGACCTGCCTTATAATATAACAATAATATATATAATTATGATCGGATAAACAACTTTATATGTAGCACTACTATCTAGTAGCATTTTATAACAAAGAATAAATGTTTTTGCCATGAAAACTAAATAGAAAGATCAACTTTCATCGTAGTCAGTCCATCGTTTTCGAAACCTATCTTAAACAGGTATAAAAACATGCATTTTCGTATATATAGATAATACAAATTTAAAAAAGAACAACATTTGTTACGCAATTAACATTTTAAGAATCGATTTTTCATACCATTACACATAAAAATGTTTCTAGAAATATTAACAGTATCGATTTTTTTTAATTGATAGCTTTCATTGTGTAATACCACATTGAAAGCGAAATACGTGACATAATATAGAGACAGTTTTTAATGCTTCCATTATGGAACCTTCGCTTGAAAGGCTATACATAATCTCGGCCAAGTGGTGTCAATTAGCAGTGATATATTACTACATGGGTTCAGGCCTAATATTATATTAATTACCGTCGATCATCTAGACAGTATGCAGAAGATAAATGAACAATTAATGTCCATAGCGTTTGATACGTATTATATATTAGCAATCGTTGCCGAATATAATTCATATTTAATGTTCACAGTAAGTATACTTTTTTTACAGCAATTATATAATATTCATAATGATAGTAAAGACTAGTCAAAAGTCTCTTTTCGTCTAGAGAAGGCTTGGTGCGTATTCCACGGTGTTCCACTGGAGGTTGCCAAAATTTCACCCTACACAGTCATGCAGCTAGTCTCGCGTTTCCTTGTTCACACCTGAAAAATATATGAATCATTAACATAAAAAACTCATTGTGCTGTAGTGCAAACTGTATTTCACATTAAAACTCATTGGTAATTTACCAGATTTGAACCCGCAATGCACTATTACAATACAAGAGTTTTATCCGCCGAACCTACGTACAAATGTTATAAAAATAATTTTAAAATCGAGATCCTCGTGGAAGTTTTCAGTTCTCAATCCGTTTTACCGATTTATTATTTTATTAACCTTTACAAATTTATTAATAATAATCTTTGAACGTTTAATTTTATTAAAAAACGTTTTATTTTTTAACGAATATAAATATACTGGACTTAAAGTCGATATAGAAAACAGAATGCATACCCAACTGCTTAAGATTCCACCAAACTTTTCTTCTAACTTTCACAAAATGTTATTTATTCCTTGGATATTTGAAAGATTATTAACATTTCGACTTTATATTAAGCTATAGAAAATATAGGCTTTTCTTGCACAATAATTATATAATTTATTCTTGTATTCTATAATTTAGTACGAGGACTAAAGCGGTGGGTTGATTGAATCAGCTGAAAAACGATGGCCAAGATAGAGAGATGAATCTCTGCAGAGGCAGTAGGAGATTTCCACCACAAACTGACCGTTTAATTCACAATAGATACATACTACTTAAATTCATATTTAAGAAATTAACTCATTTTATTTTAATATATATAGTTTTGTAAAAGAAAATTTGAACCAAATAAATATAAACTAGAATAAAACCTTAATCAGTTTAACCTTTTTTTAGAACTAATAAGCCACTATTTTATCGACATTGCAAATCAAATAAGCAACCAAGCGAGATAATAAATTATATTACATCGTCAACTAAAATTAATGTCGAAAACATTATAATAATAATCATACTTTACAAAGCCGCAGACGGGTGCTCCCACGCGAAACCTGTCATCAAATTGACTCTGCATCGATATTAAAAATATTTGTAACGACCTAAATATGAAGGTGATCCAATTCAATGTGCAATGTTGAAAGGGAGGGTAGGTCAAGTACAAACCCCGTACCCAGCTATTCTATAAATAGATCGAGGTCTACGCAAATATGTTAAGTAACCCGGAAAATACCGTTTACACAAAGATGATTTATAAACAGCCATCATCTTACTAAGAAGGTGATCTCGAAAGTCGTATTTGTTACATTTCATCCTTTGTTATTAGCCGAATATTTATTAGCGTAGTAAGATATATTACTTACTTTAACATCGGAGATTGACTAGAAAGTATGTTATCTAGTTGTATGTATTTGAAATATAGCTTTACATGCAGACGAGTCGATAGTTGGTAGAATATGTGATGAGTTGGTGGTACCTCCCCAGGTGAAATTGCACAAAGCTATACCACAAAGAAGCTTTACATTAAATGAATTAAAAACCCAATGTTTCGTGCACTGGACACCCCATAGTGCTTTCCTTGGAGCATCATTGAACCCGCATTATATTGTAAATACTAGTTCTAGAATATGACGTCATATTCCCGTCTCTACGAATTACGCGTTATATTTTGTTTAAATTCATTGTAACAGTAATAAAATAATGTAAATTTCATCACCACAACAAAATATACTGTTCTATAAATTGATACCAGCATTAATTTATCAATATAACCGATTGAAATTTTTAAAGCATTTAATTTATAACAAAAAAAAATCAAATAAAATTAATTTTTCCAATTTTACAATGCATCCTTGAAAGATTTAAATGTTAGGTGTTCACTTTAAGAACTGTTAGCATCGTTGATTGGCTAATTGAGTAAAAAAATTATAAATAATTTTATTTAGTTGAGAATTTTATCACAAGCCATTTTGTACCTAGTAGGTCAGAGTTTTATGCATTGCTTATCGTTGGCAATAAAAAGGGGGTCCCCCTATGATTGGCTTCCTTAGTGTCAATTTATTTCAAACCATAGAGAACGCGAAACGAACGCGAGCTACTAAGCTAGTTGTCTATTGATTCTACGCGACGTTCATTTGTATAGGAATAATGTTCGACACAAACAAATACATCTAAATTTGAGAAGACCGTGAAAAAAGTCTAAGATGTGCTTCTTTTTTAGCGCTAGCTAGAACAGCTGTTCTTATAAAATACAATGAATTCTTTTGAATAATGTTATTGGACGATATTTGATTACGCTCGAACTAAGGCTTTTATGCGAAGCCCCATGTTTATCTCCCTCATATTTTTGCAATTCTCTGAAGTATGAATATAGAATGACTGACATTTCCGCTATGAAAGTTTTAGATAACCGAGGGATTTTCCGGATAGTTCTTTCTCTTTTATTTATATGACTTCGTTATTATAAAAATTCGATAATGATATGAGATACATATATATATTTTTATTTTTTAATAACAATTATCTTAAATATCAAAATAAAAACTTTCGATTGAAAATTTGGAAATTACGCAAAAGTTTTATTGATTATAAAATCGATTTTTAATATACTTTTCAACGAAAAAAAAAATCTGAGTAATATATGTATATGGGCACTTCCATATATGCATTTCTTCGTAATGACCAAATCGAATAAGACCATCTCACTTAATATTTGTTTTGCGTGACACATTCACTTGGCGATCCCAGCTCTTGCCGAGGTAAGGATCATAAAATTTCATTTATGGTATAACATATTTCGCCGCAATATTAATAGCTACATTTCTTCGCTTCGGCTTACATGTGAAAGCTTGGAGGTATAATATACAAAGTCATGAATTTCGTCTTAACCTCTAAGTAATATGCGTAAATATTAAACATAGAAAATTTAATTTGTATGTTTATTAACTACGCGGTAATTATTAAGAACATTTTCGTGGAAACATTAGAACGTGGTAATATGATACTTGCTCGTCAGTCTTAAATAGTTTTTTTTTTTTACCGAAAACGCCTATTTTCTATTTATACCCATGAGAACAAACTTTATTATAATTCACTTGTTCAATGTCAGTTTTTTCTTTTTTTATTTCTATGAACAATAACTATGTTTTGGAATGTTTTAACAACAAAGCTGAAAATTCATTAAACGCATAATTTTACAGCAAGTCATATTTTTACAAATAATGCTATAAAATGCTATTGAATTTATAGCAGTAAAAAGATTCGACGTGAAATGGTAATCAACTTACCCGTATAAATTTCAGCTGGAATTAGCGTGGTCGTCTAGGTGTAATATAATTCCATATTTTAGAGGACAAATTAGCTCAGTGACTGAGAAATAAACAGATTATAAGTCCCACGTTGCATTTGCAGGTAGATTCTGTAGGTCAAGTTGAGCCCTAAGTTAATTATCGAAGGCTAATGCAGTTTCCATGTTAGGTCAAGTACGCGTGATTTAGTTTCCAGTCATATGATACGAAATTGACTTATGATAACTTAGCTAGCTGCGCTGCGTCAATCGTTTTTCAACTTGCACTGGACATTTTCACTTTATTTACAAAGTGTTTTCAAACAATATATTTATTTTGTTTAAAAATATTTTATTCATTTTAAACTTCAGTTTTCATAAATATTTCTATTCTAGCCAAGGTAAGGTTTTACCGCATAAACTATATGTACGAGTATGCGAATTAATAAGGTATTTCGAGGGTAGATGCTTAAAAAAGGGTCGCTTAGAGTGCTCAAATATATCCTAACCACATCTAGAGAAATTCAAGAGTAAATATATTATTACAACATTATAAACTTCTTACTTTTCACACTTATAATCCGATTTATATATAAATTTCTCATTATATTTTACTACAAAACACGGCAAACGTTGGCTTTATTTTGTTATATTTATATATTACGATGTTTTACCACCGAGTATGAAATGTTCTCTGATCACAGATATAGCACTTGAAAATTCAGAAGGTACTTGCCCGGAATCAGCAATCTTCGATTAAAAACGTATTCCTACAGGTAAGATAATGTATTTAAATATAAATTCTTTATTATTCCTTAGTAAGAGTACTTAAATGAAAAATGAAACGATAATATGAAGGTATTTATTTTGATCTTGAAGGATTTTCTTTTTAACTCCGTGTTAAAATTAGGCAAACAAGCATCTTGAAAGACGATACTTTAATAATCTATCTTGAACGTGATATCATAACGCACTCGTATTTACAGAGGCGGCTTAAGGCGTTTTTATATCATTTTTAAAGCGATTCGAATCGAATCCTTCCTAAAGAGATTTACGTGATTTTCCGTTGAATCGGAAACCAAACCTAGGAACGTTCGAGGGATCATTTTCCAATAATCTTGGATTTTTCGATTCAGATTTCTATATTGAAGGTAAAACCGTTTATGCAGCTATCTCTCCATACAGATCCATAGAATATACAGTAGATCACGGAGCACGATACAATATATACACATATATTTTGGTCGTATTTTCTTGGTGGATTAGGTTTCGGCTTATGATTTCAAGTAAGCTTACGTAACAATTTGTTGTGTTGTAGTTTCCCTTTTCCTATATTAATGTTATTTCTATTTTTAAAATAGATTATCTTTATATTATATTTGTACAAAATAACATAGTTCTCATATTTAAATTAGATCCTTTTTATATCTATATCCATAATCAAATTCTAAAATTGTTGTTTTTGATATCATTAATCAAATCCAATTAATGAAATATAATACAATACTTACACAAAGATTCAGTTATTAAATCTATATTTATATTGTTAATATTATAAAGAGGTAAAATTTGTTTCTTTGTCATTCTTTTTTTTTTATTATTCGAAAGCTGCATTAATCGCCAGTGATATAGTGTTATACGAAACAGGTAAAATCATATGCGTGCGAAGCCAAGGCTGTTTAAAATATTTGTCTAAATAGGTGTTTAAGAATTTTATAATTGCTTCTACAACCTTCACACAAGAAATCAAAATACAGTCTAAAGGCTAAGTCATACATAGTGTAAACAATTCCAGTATGTGTGTCAAATCTTGCTACCGAGTTAAGTTCAATAAAAAACAGAGCTGAAATTTTGAGCAAACTTTTAGTGCTGGTGACAATACAAACAAACAGACAGCTTGAGTAACTTAATTTTATTCGTTTAAAAGCATAGAATAAATATGAGGTCGTCTTAATAAACAGTTTTTTAATGATATTATTATTTACAGACAGATAAACGGTCCAATTTGTGTTTATTATTGTGCCTAATTTCATCAAAATTCTGCGACATGTGTATCCACCAACCCACTTTGGAGTAGCGTGGTGGAAAAGCTTCTAACCTTCTCCTCTAAGATACAGAAGGTATCCCAGCAGTCGTAAATGTTACTGTAAACGGTTTAAAAATTATATAAATACAAAGACAAATATCGATAAATCAATTAAAACTCTTAACGCATCAGTATTTTATATATGAAGTTGAATACCGTTATGGCGATAAAATAAAGGAAATAAAAGCTCTCTCACAGAGGAAATTAATCATAAAATTCGAACACTTTGTTTAAATTTTACATTCATATATCAACCTTCCTGTTATGCATAAATATATCAATACATATCGTATTGGCCCGTATGAGGATTTAAATTTAACGAAAATGCATTAGGGATCGTACGAGGCCGTCGGAAATGTTTTCAGTTTATTATTAGAATTTTCGTCCCTCTCCGCAACATACGCGGTTAAAAAAGTTAGATTATTATCTAACATTGAAACCCCTCGACTAGTATATTTTAGTTATTTTCACATTATTTTGTCATATGACATATTACTTTAGGGTATAGATATTGTATTACAGGCAATGATTCTGTTTTTATTTTATAAACGAGAACTGTCTATTCATAATCTTGAAAACAGAGACTCCCTTCGAGGTGTTTTTAACAAAGTGTGAATACTCATAATTGCGTCGTAATATATTTACAATAATATTATTTATATTCACAGACAACATTGATTACTTTGATAGAATTAGTTATAATCATTGTATCAATTCATACAATGATAAGGTAAAGCGCGAAGTTTCCGACCCGCAAAGTCAATAAATCCTCTTTGGGACGAGGTATTCCTTTCTATAATATAATTCCGCAAATATTTTTAACTTTACCGATTCATAAATTTAAATCGTTCGTAAAAAAACATTACTAAATAAGGCATATTTTTCAGCACTAGATTATGTAGATAATAAGAAACAGTAGAGCTAGTACTTGTTGACTTTCTGGTAGGATATATAAGGTATATATAAGGATACATACATACATAATCATAAACATAATCAGCCTGTAAATTTCCCACTGCTGGGCTAAGGCCTCCTCTCCCGTTGAGGAGAAGGTATGGAGCATATTCCACCACGCTGCTCCAATGCGGGTTGGTGGAATACACATGTGGCAGAATTTCGTTGAAATTAGACACATGCAGGTTTCCTCACGATGTTTTCCTTCACCGCCAAGCACGAGGTGAATTATAAACACAAATTAAGCACATGAAAATTCAGTGGTTCCTGCCTGGGTTTGAACCCGAAATCATCGGTTAAGATGCACGCGTACTAACCACTGGGCCATCTCGACTCTTATCATACATCCATATATATAAATCCTGTTATATTATACTTAACTAATATTATGCATGCTGGAAAAGAGTAACTAGTAAAAGAGTAAAAAGGCAAAGAGCGGACGACCTCCGTGGTCGAGTAGTGTGTACACCGGTTTTCATGGGTACGCCACTCCGAGGTCCCGGGTTCGATTCCCGGCCGAGTCGATGTAGAAAAATTTCATTAGTTTTCTATGTTGTCTTGGGTCTGAGTGTTTGTGGTACCGTCGTTACTTCTGATTTTCCATAACACAAGTGCTTTAGCTACTTACATTGGGATCAGAGTAATGTATGTGATGTTGTCCAATATTTACTTACTTACTAACTAATAAATAGTAATTTCTTGCCTGTTCTTCTCGGTAGAATATACGTTCTGAAACTTTATACATATATACATATAAATACATATATTTAATAGCTTTACTTTTTATACAGTTCTGTAAATGACGATTCAAAAGTGCATCATCGTCATCAGCCAATCACAATCCGCTACCGGACATAGACCTCTTCAAACCCCGCCACCTGTTTCAGGTCCACCTAAATCAGCGATTTGCGATCCGTAGTGTCCACTGTATGATTCCACTGTAGCTTGCAAGCAAATGATAAAATTCTGGATGTTTTTTAACGAATAATTAAATCAACTTAAGCTATGGAAATGGGTTTTCGTCCAATACCGAATCAGAATTGAATAATTATTGTGTTATGTTTGAAAAATGTTAAATAATTGACTCTATATATTATTTACGCTCGGAAGGTTGATTTTTGTACGACGTTTCGATATATAACGAACGGATTGAATCAAAAAGATTTCACGTCTGTCATGTTTCGTTTTTATTTATTGGATGGATTTTTCTAATATTCCGAGTACGTTTTCGTAACAAGCCATTAGCTTTATTTTAACAAATTCAAAGGCTTTCTTTATTTATATTTTTATTTATATTTCTAGAGTATAGAACCCGTCGTCTGTACGCTTAGATTTGTTAGTCTACGCAATACATTTTAATGCGGCTTTCATTAATAAATAGACTGATTAAATCTAGCTAGCTAAAAAACAAAAAAAAATCCTTTTTATGTCTGTTCTTCAACATAAAAGTTGCCTTACCTTGCATTACATTACCCTTATTTAGTGTATCTGTGTGAGGCCGTGACGCGTAGCTATTCTCCTGTATATATATAAAAATAATTGTTAAAATATAAGCACAAGAATGATATGTATAGATATTTTTATTTAATTAAAATTTCATTCGATTAAAACCAATACAACTTATTGTTCTAAAACGGAAAACAGCTGCCGAAATAAATTCTACATTAACAGTATTACATAGCAAATTGTTTTGTAAATACGCCGCTGTTAATTAGGATGATTGGTTTCAAACAATATCTAGATTATGTTTTCGAGGTTAATGGAACATATTCTGTCGTAACATATACATCAAAGGATAAAGGGAATTCAATACAATTCAATAATTTGAGGATTTTATTAATACAAAGGTAAAAAGTACGTAGTACGTGAGTTAATATATGTATACTTGGATGAAAGAGTTTTTAATACAAATATTATTTTATATGTGTATGTGTGAGTATGTGTATCGATACAAAGAAAAAATAATACCAAATAACGTGCATGCATTTGTTTTAATTATTGGAAACAAGTTCTTCTACGCGGCCTACAGTAGAGATTTGGGAGAAACCGTCACGGAATCACGAAACGAGATATATCCCTCTCTTTCTCTTCTCTATCTCTTTCTATCACATACGGTTTTGTATAACATTATATTCTTAATTCACATAAGATATTTAATATGTCAAACTTTGTTAATTTATTTCATTGTGTATACATGATGTATACAGAAAACAACTTGTTACAACCGGGTGTCTCACGACAGTTATCTTTATTTTCTTAATAATTAAACTAAATGCTCGTAAATGTTATAATATTATATACAATATAATATATATTATTATATAATATTATATTATTAATACGTTATATTACGTCATAGTCGGTTACAGTACACCTATTACAACATATCATTAGACTATATCAATGTTTATTTATATTTTCAACACCACTGAACACCATTATTTCCATGCTGCTTGTCACCTTGAACCCGCGATATTCATGTAAATTTACATAATCTATCCGCTGAGCCATATCAGCCTTAATAATAAAGCGCATTGTATTAAAACAGTTCATTCGGCTAGCTTATTGAAAAGCAGGATTATTGCTTTTGTTTATTGCTGTAGAGATTCGTGCCTTCATCGCTGTTTCGCAGGCAGTTGTATACAAGTGGGGTGAATGGATAACTTCTATACAAAAGAAGAGCATGTTTTTGTTGCATACGTTAATCAAATCAAAATATTTCAGTTGGAAAAAACTAATATACAGGTCCGGTCTTTACCATCTAGGAGTTTTCAGCGAGTCATACATTTGACGCCATTTTATATTTGATTTCAACTAAAAAACTTTAAAAGAGCAACGAAAACCTTTTTTTATTATAGGTTCGATAAAGATTGGTATTAATATGAAATGATTAAAAGTTAATTTGGTACATCGTGCGCTGTGTAGAGCTCGGTTCTTTCCAGAACCCAATGCCTCAGGCAGCCGCCCAGGTTCACGCCCTCTAAAACCGGCGCTTATAATATATATATTTAAATCGGTCTGCCTGTGAAATCTTAAATATCTATAGTGTTGAATAGATTTTTATAAATATAGCTTTCGACATATAGTTCAAGAAAAATCGCACATTATAATGAAATAACAAGACTTAGAGTCTGAAATAAAATATGAAATTATTTAGCTTTAAATGTTAATCAAATAACTTACTACCACAGTAAAAAAACCAATTAAATAAACGCAATAACGGCTGGTTTTAATTCAATTAAAACTACGTAACGTTACTGTGCTCGTGACCTCTACGTGATATTCTGAGTGAATACGTATTATTCGATTGAGTTTAAGAGAATAATTAAAAAAAAAAACGATATAATTATATCGATACCAACAATACAAATAATAATTTAATGTAGTACATACAGTATGTACTCGTATAACGTTCAATGTAATTTAATAATGACTGCCTTTCAATATGTAAATTAATATTAGGAATATATTGTTCACCGTTAGTAAGACAGTGTAGGCAAACTTGATTGGGTAATCTATACTTATGTTATAAATGTAAAAGTAACTCTGTCAGTCTGTCTGTCTGAAGCAATAATGTAAACTTGAACATGACATAGATCCCCTGGGTAATGGAACACTGGCGATGTAAGAACTAGAATAATGCCAGTTTCTATGGACGAAGGTGACCACTCACCGTCATCTATGGGTCATATTAAGGCGGTATATGTATATGTAGAATCTTTACAAAACAGCTTTTGTCAATTACCATGGAACACAGGAATTTCATTCTTAAAGTATTAACAAAGAATAACATCTTGCACGTCGCCTCTTAGAAATACAAGAATGAGAGAATAAAACTTAAGAAATTCAAAAGAACCCACAAATGACATCAGCGTCAGAACGACGATTCGCGTAGGATTTGATGGCAGTACTCAAAGCGCCCTTGATTTAAAAATTGAATAATAAGAGGTGTAATACCAAGCACCATGTTTGAAACTGAAGTAAAATCATCCAGATTCACAATTTATTCAGATTAAAATTATATGCTTTAGTTTGGTAATTACATAATACTCGTATGCATCTTTGAATTTTGACCGAATTTCCTTTTGTTTTTTTAATAAAAGTTATCGACGTTCGAAATCGCAAGTTTTTATTGAATTGTTCGTATTCAAATGGGTCATTTTGTTCCCGCTGCTGACGTTTGTCATTATTGACATTTTTGTCAATAAATTTGTCAACGTTTAAAATAATTAAAATTTATTCGAATATGCAAAAATATATCATATTCGCATCACGTATTTAACATTTTGTAAATTAAAACAATGCAATCTGTGCGAAACGTGCACTCTTGTATTTATATAAAATTTAAAAGCATTTTTACAAAGGCACCTCAGAGACATTTTCTTACTTATTCCATTAAAATACTATTTGCAAGCGTCCTCTGTAGTTTTAAAGAGGGTCGCTGACTTTTGTAACATATCTAATATAAGGGTTGTCTATTTAATTATTTATTGTGTTCAAAACAATTATTTTCCGTCCAATCCAGCAAACTACATTTCTCATTAAAATGAATACGTGATTTTTTAAATATGTATGTTCATTTATAACATGAATATATTTCTATAGTCACTCTCGCAACTGTCTGGCTGTCTGTTATAGTTTTTTTTTTATTAAAATCAACCCAACGTCATGTCATCATGTATACTTCTATACTAATATCATAAATGCGAAAGTTACTCTGTATGTCCATTTCTTTTTTTTTTTAATATCATAGGTTTTTTTAAAAAAGACGGGAGAAGCAACGGACTATAATTAGTACATTAAATACCTGTCTACCGGTTTAAATGGTGTGTCAGCCACTAGCAAGATAACATATTATATCTTGTGGGGAATACTATGGGGAATATATATTGACGATACATTTATTGCCAATAGACATTGGCACTGTAAGAGATATTAATAATTCCTTACAACGCGCCAACAACCTTGGGAACTAAGTTATCCTTTGTCCCTAAAATTACACTAGCTCACTCGCCCTTCAGACTGGAACATAACAATACTAAGTATTAATATTACTTCTGTAGATATTAAACAAGCGTTATTACATATATATCTATATAATATAAAATACAAAATTAACACCGTATACCAGGGACGTTAAATTTATATAATATTTTAAGGCAAGTTATTATAAACATATTTCATTAGAGACGATCTAATTCTTTAGTTTTACGTTATACGAAGATAAAAGGACGCTAATTTAATTTAGTTGAAAACGTAGCGCCAACATTCTTAAATTACAATTGAACAAACAAGGGTGCTGTATTTGATTTCAATTATTATTTAATTTAATCTTACTTTTCGTTAAAATTTCTTCACAATTAGACGTCAAAGGTATATTATCTTATACTCTTAAATATTTTGTGAACTTCAAACTAATGATACTATATTTATTACAATCATTAAAAATTTGTCGATACTTAAATATACAAGATGCTTTGTATTAACAATCTACTGTCTCGGCTTACTACTTATTAGGAAAATTTGTTTAATTGGTAAGTACATACTGAGCGTAATAAAATTAAAAAATATATCGCTGAATCCATGAAATTCTTAAATGTGTAAAACTTTAAGACTTCACTGAACAAGTAAAGTTGATTTATCGGTAGATTTAAGTGAAATATCGCTAACAATTGCCACGAAATCTATAAAATACTTCCTTACATGAATGTTCAGAACGCTCATTACTCTTTCTTCGCGCAGGCGCTGACTGTTGCAAAACTGCATCGTTGGTCCTAATTATTCCACTCAACTCACATCCACACGTAGTTACCGTAAAAGATACTTTCTCATAACACAACCAAAGCGGATATCCACTATAATGACTTAGCATATTATAAAAATCAATATTGTATGTTTATTATATATTAGGAGAACACCCTCCCCCCGAGAACCTCTCACCCCTACTTTCCTGAAGTCGGATTCCGAAGACTACCCCAAAAAATACTATATACATAGTATATCCCGGCGTGCGAGAAAAATAGTTCAAAATTAAATATCTATAACGCGCGATTTTTATTACATTACGATATTTAAACACGCAAAAATTCCTTAGGAAGGAAGTCTTATAATATCAAAAGGAAACTAAGCTAAGTTTCAGTTCGGAATCCGGTTATCAGCTTTGGGAAGTTCAACCTTTATATTCGATGTATAATACGATTTTAAGACTACGACAATATGTCGCTAATAATAATGTTAAAGTTACATGTGATAAGAACCGTAATAGATACTTGTATAAGACAATGAAATGGAATAAAAGATTGAATTTTAAATCTGCGACAATACTGCAGTTCGACCTTCGGAAAACTAGGGATTTTTTCCGTTCGCATTTCCAAACAATAGTTACTTTGTTCTGAAAGCCTTTTAAAATATTTCCTCGAAAATTCTTTAAAAACTTTACATTGCCATAAAATTCAAAGTTGTTTTAAAGCAACGGTGCTTTCTTCTTCATCAAGATCCTATTTTCTTCTGAATGACTGATTTTACTCGTTTTATACTTTACCTATACGTTACTACAAAGATATATCAACTTATAGTTTTAAAATAAATATCTACATGATACATTATGGGATAGACTTTAAACATGTTTGTAGCTCATATAAGGTTTAGTAAAAAAAAACAAATTAAGTTATTATTTAATCACCAATAATTATATAATTGTGTAATTTAAAAACTTTTTAGTGCAGATAGTATTACTAGCCAAAACAGACCTTAGGCTACAATATATTATCCTTAGTTATAAGAAGAAATGATATTTTGTATATTCTAATTAATTATAAAATAATGATGATGACTTTGATCATAAACCGTTACACGAGTAATCAAGCAATTGTAAAACAGCGACAAAATTCAAACTTAAATTCGAATATCACGATTCGTGGATATCGATGGAAATTTTATTTAGAATTCTATTTTAGAGAACAGACAGAAATCATTCACTAAAGAATCTATTATCGCTTTTGTGTTCTCGTATTACGGGCTGGAGAATATACCATATATAAATATAAATATATATAAATAAATTTCCGGAAGGACCTTTGAACTTGGCACCCATTTAGATCTCACTTCTTTTGTCGTTGAAGTCAACAACCAAGATATATATCATAATATTGGACTTGGCTCTCATTTTTACATTTACGTTTTGATGGGATATTATAAAGGCGAAAGTTTGTATGTATGGATGTTTGTTAGTCACTCACGCAAAAACAACTGTTTGTTTTTTTATAAAATTTTATAATAATATAGCGAATACATCGTAATAACACACAGGCATTATAATTAAATATATAATTTATAGAAACATTGTGTAAATAATACCTGACAACCAACCCCTAATAAAATAAATACCGAACGAGTGTGCAACACATTACCAGTGGCAGAAGTAAAATTTCTTTGCGGCATAACATTTCATTTAAAAATGTATTAAAATTCGACCTTTAAAAATTTTTCTCAGGGCGCCCAACGAATTTTTACTTCAAAAACCTCGTATAAAACATGAAAACATACTGTAAATTGAAAGCCACTAGTTGTTAATGTGACATGTCGTAAAAGTCATGCGACAGTGTAATGAAACCGTCCGCTCTAGTGTCATTTTCGCGCTTGTTAGGATCGGTCGTTAACAGGATACCAGTGGCAACGTAAACTAATCTGGGTTATCAGTAACAGTATACAGTTTAGAATCGAGATCACAATATCTGTCTGAAATAATGAGCTATTTTTAACCAACTTTAATAATAGAAGAGGTTCTCAATGCGTTTGTATATGTATAGGTTCAAATTTTTTCTTTTATTGATTCTTATTATGATTTTTTTGCGCTAAGTTCAATAAACAATGTCTATCAATTTCATTTGTATGGTAAAGTTTTCATTAGAAGTGTATGTTTTTAGAAATCATTCTATTTTTCTGAATATGCATTTTTTTCTATAATAGTAATAAATTGACTACACCTGTGAAATGGATGATATCTTTTAATGATGATGACTTTGATCATAAACCGTTACACGAGTAATCAAGCAATTGTAAAACAGCGACAAAATTCAAACTTAAATTCGAATATCACGATTCGTGGATATCGATGGAAATTTTATTTAGAATTCTATTTTAGAGAACAGACAGAAATCATTCACTAAAGAATCTATTATCGCTTTTGTGTTCTCGTATTACGGGCTGGAGAATATACCACCCACCCAGATCTCAATTCTCAAAGGTCTTAACACAATAGTTGTCTGGAAGAAATCGCTCATAAATAATACGGTCTATTGTGCTACACATATTTACAATAAGAGTTAAATAAATAAACCACTTAGCTGTTAGATACCATTCATATAGCGACAATATAAAAGAGTCCGTGATGTTAAAAAAAATACTTACTACATTTTATTGCTTTTTTTTTGTATCTTGATTGAGTATTGCTGTTGGCCCTACTAGCCTTTACAGCGTCACCGAACGTTGGGGCGAGTGTTAAGACTCTGCCTTAAGGTGAACCCTTTTGGGCTCGAGAGTGACGTTCGTCCTGAGGGTGTCTCCTATGAGATCGCACCTCGGCTCAGAACGTAGTCGGTGGGGTGTGAATTTAAGCACTGATAGAATTTACTGACGTCACGGCCGCCTCCGTGACGTCACTAGGCTGGGTCCTCGTTTCCGCCGGCGGAAACGCTGTGAGTGTGAGTTGTGTAGTGTGATGGTTTTCCCTACTACTAATGGCGCGTTTGCGATAGTGAAGCTATCGTCGTTGTCGTTCAGAACGTGCGTAGGTCGCCTGAGTCTGTTAGGTAGATTACCTCTTAGGGAGGTGTATTGACAGGTTTGTGCTATCAACGGATTACCATGTTGCTTGGCTCTCTCAAAATACGCCGTGGAAAGTATTTTGAGGTGTTTCGCGATCGAATCGATGTCGAAGTCTTTGTGTAGGTCGGCGTTACGGATGTACCACGCCGAGTTCGTGGCGATACGAAGAAATTGATTTTGGATGGTCTGTAATTTTTTGATCTGTGACGCTTTGATGTGGGCAAAGACAGGGCTCGCATAGGTATGACGAATGCAGGCTTTGTATAGTGTCGTCTTATTTCTAAGAGACATTTTACTCCGCCCACATAGTATCATATACAGTCTTCCTAGTACGAACGCTGTTTTGTTTCGGACTCTGGTTATATGTGAGTTGAAGTTTAATTTCCTATCTAGAGTGACTCCAAGGTATTTGGCTTCCGATTTCCACGGTATCGGTTGGTTAAACAATTTAATGTCTCCCGGTTTGCCCTGATTCCAATTGATGTAGATGGGGTTTCTGGTGAAGTGTACTGCTACGCTTTTGTCGGGGTTTACCTTGATTGTCCATTTCCTAAACCAGTCGCCTAGTGCGTTGGCTGCAAATTGGAGTCGTATGGTGATGACTTTGGTTGAGGTCGAGGTAGTATATAGTGCGGTATCGTCCGCGAAGAGAGCTAGGTTAACCTTTTTAGTGACGTTCGGTATGTCGTTGGTGAAAAGGCAGTACAGAATCGGGGATAATTTTATTGCTTAATCCTAAATACTTTTATATTTTAATGATTTTTATATTTTAAGAATTTAGAGTTTAGTTGTCATACATTGAAATTTACATACACTTTATCAGGGGTACAAACAAGGATAAAGCACTAATACCTACCCTCTCGCACGTAGGTGAAAACTTTTTTTTTTATTTCAGCATATCAATAATAGGCAGTAAAATTATAATTAATATTCCTTAATTATGCAATAAAAAAGTTTCATATCTACAGAGTTGCGTTAATAGAATGTCCTTTACATATTTTTAATTTAAAACGGTACAGCAAGGGACAAACTGAAAGGAAGGGCCGAAAGCTCATTACTTTAATGTCACTGGGTTACTTTGAGAGCGAATCTGACAAGCAGAGTGGTGACAGTTAATAATGTAGGTAGCCATATTATATTGTTGGTATTTATGGGTGAGGCACAAAATTAATATTAAATACAACTTGTATTTTTTTCAAGTGAATGTTCTTCGTGTATTTTGAGAGTTAATTTCAAGGTCAAATTTGAGTACAACGATTCTTCGTCGATTTGAAATATGAAATCAGTTCACTCTTATTCAACTCATTAAATAATACTCAGTAATATTGGAAATGGATATACTAATTATTAAGAATCCCGTAAAAATAAGAATAAATATTTCAATAAAAACATTTAAATAATATCTTCGATATTGAGATGTTCATATTTTCTAATCATCGACTAATATTGATTGATATTTTATGTAAGCAATCTGTTCACAGTCGACGGCGTTATCGAGACCAAATATTTATGGATCAAGATTTTGAATATTTGGCATATCTTCACAGTGAAATTTTTTTGAATAGCTCCCTTAAAATAGCCACTCGTAGTAAAAAAAACATGTTGTCATATTGAAAATTCTTATATTGCAATAGTTTATAATTACAATTAAAACTATTTCTTTTTTATGGTATAGGTTGGCGGACGAGAATATGAGCCACCTGATGGTAAGTGATCACCACCGACCATAGACTATTGCGCTGTAAGATATATTAACTGTTCTTTAAATCGCCAATGCGCCACCAACATTGTGCCTAAGATGTTACCTTGTGCCTGTAGTTACACAGACTCACTCACCCTTCAAACCGGAACACAAAAATACTGAGTACTGTTTGGCGGTAATATCTGCTCTTTAGATATGTAAAGCACTTCAATACGCGTATTTAAAAGATTATTGACATGAAAGGTTAATTAAAACATTTTACTTCATATTTTCCACGGGGCTAAAACTCCCTATCTCGACGCTGTGCGGCCTACCCAGCTACATGAACGTAGTCGGTTTAACTCCGACCCCTTGGGCAAGTGCTCTCTCTTCTTCTTTCTCTCTCTGTCTCTTTCCCTCTCTCATCGTTTAAGTAAATTACCTTGAGGCTGTAATTTCACTTACTTCATACTTTTTAATTAGCATCAAAAACTTTTGAAATGACAATCAAAGGTGTTTATTGTTTGTTGTATAATTGATTAAGAGCTTACCAATATTACGTATTGTATTTAACTTGTGTAGGTTTTATTATTTTTAACTATACTACCTACTGGGGTATTTAGTAGTCGCTAATTGGGATACTTAAGACGTATCATCCTACTAGCTAAATATTTATAAAGTTCGTACAATCCTCTGTTTTCAATAACAAACATTTTCCATTAAAATGTTTTATTTTCGAAAGAACTTAAAAGTAGAACCTTTGAGGTTTCAATATATTAAATTTCGTAGTATTAAATGGACTGTTAAAGCAAAACATTTTTCAAATACCGACAAAACGTAGATGGTTAATTATTATTGCGTAACTGATTTATAATTCCAGAAACAAATATTCACTGAATGCTCATCATATTCGTGTTCCAATTAAAATACCACATTCGTACAACCACTGATATAGTTTATATTAAATTACCTGGTAGCGTAATACGTGTTTTCAATTTTAGCGCTAATCATCATGGAAATCGTTAGTTTTCCGCTTTATATACCGTAGACGAGTAGATAGAGAGTTCGAATCCAGGTAATATTTTATGTACATATTTTTTGTTTATGATAAATATCGTGCTCGATGGTGGAAGAAAACATCGTAAGAAAACTTGCATGTTTCGGATGAGCATCGGCCACATGTGTCATCAATCAAAACGCATTGGTACCGTGTCGTGGAATAAGCTCAAAACCTTCTTAAGAACAGAAAACACCTCAGCGAGAGAAAGAGGAGATCTTGAACTAACAATGGCAATTACAGATTTCTTTACTATTAATATTTTTACGATAATTCAGTATGCTTGATGACCTGATCAATGACATCGACTTCGACGATAGCTTGATGCAAAGCTTGAATTTGAATTTAATTTCAAATATTACTATTTCTAATAACTATTTTTTTTATATTATGTCATCTATATCTGTCGCTTATATTTATAAAAGGTATACATTACGTCTCTCTTTGTAAACTGGGTCAATGATCATTACATAGAGGGCGTTAATTTGCGCATAATTATATAAGGAAATCATGTACCTTCAAAGTATACACATTTAAATATGTTTGCTTGAAACAAATTATATTCTTAATTTTACAAAATACAATGCATATAAATGTGCATTGTCCCATGAATTTAACTCTTTCTCGAGATATATTATTTAAAGGTAATAAAATGCTAAAAATCATGCCATCCGAAAAATAATCATAATTTCAAAGAAATCAAGGACATAGGAGTAGTATAAGAGGCTCGGCAGCCACCGTTTATTGAAATCATTTATAGTTAAAGATAACCAATAAAGGAACATGAAATAAAACATAGACTTACATTAATAGTGCACAAATCTATCACATTGGAGCAGCAACGAAATGTGTGCAACAAAGTGCAACAACAGACGATAGTAAAGAGAGGAGATATGACGACATTAGCTAACGGTATACCGTTTACCGTAACGGCATACTAGACAGGCTCTTCCTAAACGGAAGGGACTAAAGATATTTGACATTTTAATTTTTTTAACCTTGCAATATGAGTTATATTACTATTAAATGAATAAAGTAAAATTTAATATACGAGATTAAGAATCGTAGCGAAACATTCATTAAACAAAATTAACATTCACTCGAATTTACCGAAACAGTTTAAAAACTCAATTTCACCCGAGATTTTAATAAAAATCCAAGTCTACGTACATAATGAGTGCACGAGCGCAGTGACCTGTTGCGATTTCACGGTGAGACAAGTTTGAACGACCCGCACGGACGGATAAACGCACCGTACATCAAAGGGACCAAATACATTATTGTTACATTTTTACGAAGGCTACGCAATATTATGTTTAAGACGGTATAGACTTCGAATAATACGCCTGCATTTGTCAGGGTTAGCAGAACCATGACAGAAATTAATTACGCTTGTAACCTAGGGTAAGTACCCTAACATTGTTGACAAAAGTGGGTTGCGGACAAATATTGATGTCATATTATTAATAAGCCGATACAAATGTAACGGTAATTTTTTTTTTTTTAAATCAGTCTATTTGAGATGTAAATACATAAAGCAATCAATTAATCGTATAAATTTGGTTTAACGTACTTTTCCCGTTCAGCAGATTCTAATTTCATCATTGCTGGTTATCATGTGCCCTTAGAAGTATGCATAAGTATCCAATAATAAACGAAAATTATATTCATATCTAAATTATATAAAATATAATATTTGCTAATGCAATAAATTATAATTGAATAAATTAATATAGATATATTTATAAATCTGAAGAGTAGGTTTGGCTGAACGCGTTTATTTTAAGAACCAGTCTGACATAAATATGTTTGCGCTCCAAATAGCCTAGATAAAGGCTGTAGGCTATATTCACCCTTAGATGCGAAGCCATTACTAAAAACATAAACCAATTATTTTTAAAAATATCTAATTAGTCGTTACTTTAAACAGAAGTTAAATTTTTAATGAAAAATAAGAAGAAAAATATCTTTAATCTTAAAGGAAATTAGCAGAGACGGCAAAGTTGCTTGTGACATTGCAACCTTAGTAAAAATACGAATATTTTTACGAATTTTAAAATGACGCCCTCGGTAAGGGCCTGACAACTTTAACTACCTTGTTACGTTTCGGGACCGAAAAAGTTTTGTCTAAATGTATTTACATTTTGCTGCAATAAAAAGGCAGTTTAATATTGCTCTCTGTACATATTTTAATATACGCAATATAACATTTATAGTACAAAAGTACTCACCGAATATAAAACTAGAATTTCCCAGTTGTCGAATTTCTAAATTATTTTTATTCATAATAAACAAACAGAAAAAATAGTTTTATCATGGATTAAGAATTATATCATTCAAAGATAAATTCAGATTTCAAGCCGATCAAATAACTGCAATGGGGCGTGACACAAAACATGTGCATTGTGTGTTTATGTGTCGTTAGATATAAACACAAAACAAGGGACAACATCAGGTCGTATATATGTCACTGCTAACAAATAATACTAGCCTCTACTATCATGTGTATCCGTAAAGCTTCTATTTCGATATCTTCGAAGTTCAATTTTTCATTATCTTTTCTTATCTAGTCTGTAGAGCCTCTTCATGCTATTGGAAGAGTCCAATACACTGTACTTACTGTTTAATATGAAATTTTAAGTTTATGGATTTAACTATAGGTCGTTGAAGTAAATTATTGAATGGAATGGAATCGAAATTTAAATTAAAAAAAAAAACATATATTTTTTTAAGAAATATATATTGTTGTCGGTGCAATCAACAATAAACAAAAAGATTTTAACTTCTTTGTTTTGGAAATCTGTTCAGTTCTAAAATATCAGGAAAAAATATTCAAATATTTTTTGTAGAAAAAATATTATACTTTGCTAGTCAAAGCTCGTGTTATTGTAATTGATTCAAAACAAATTTAATACAACTAAACCATTTTTTTTATTCGCGTTAATGTTAAATAATAATTATGTTTTTCTTAACTCACAATATAAATGTGAAAGTCGGTTGGTTTATTTGCTAGGTTTTCACATCTTACCTTCTGAACCGATCATCATGAAATTTTGTAACCACCTTGTTACCTGCCACATGCCCTAACCCAAGCAAATATAGCCAACTCCAGATACATAAAATCCCTTTCGGTATAAGGTCCACAGATACTAAAGGCAAAATTCCTTGATACGCAAAAAGTTTTGCTTTGAGAAAAGAAAATTACTAATGTTTTGAGAGGTGCTTTTCTTAGAAATGGAAGATGAAGTACGTCTAAGACTAAGATTTTATCTTTAAACTTCAAATGAAACTAGATTAGGGTTATTTTATAAACAATCTATTAGTTTAATTAAATTTATACCATTTTACTATAACAAACTTTTGTTAACTAGCTTCAAATTAAGGATAGATTCTCAATTCGTCTTATTTTATATATGTATATGTATATGTGTGTGTGTGTGTGTGAATATATTCCTTACATATATTTAATTATGACTTTTTTGCTTATAAACCGATTTTGATAAATATTTTTCAGTTAGGTTCCAGATACCTTGACAGTAGTCCTATTTACTTTTATCAGTATATGACATTATACAATGCAATGCAGGTAAATATTTGAATTCATATATTTTTTTATTAATTAAATTTCTTATTTAAATTTGACTGGTTAGTTAAAATATATGAATTTTACATGAATTTAAAACAAGTTCTATTCAACCAGTTGAGTTTAAACTTTGTTGGTCAAACACTGTTTGCCTTGACAATACAATTTAGTCTACTACATTTTATTATCATTTAAATAAAACCTCGTTCTAAAAATATCTTTATAATATAATTAAAATTGTGTTCGTTATTTTCACATTTAAATGTTTTTTGATCAATAACATCTAAACATATTTAATAACATAGGATATTAATAATTTATTTACCAACAAGCCAGTCTCGGTATATGACACTCTTCACGTTCTAAGAATTTAATCATCGCATGACAAGGAACAAATTAAATTTCACCTTTATATTGTAATTTAGTCTTAAAGCTATGAGCTAGAAAGTCTATATTAGATGAAAACTCGTAATTTTAATTCCTTGTCCTCTGGGCAAATAATATTAAATGTTGATATGAATATAAAATGTTCAAAATGTTCATAAGGTTAATAGAGAGCATTCTCGGCGCTGCATGACCCTTACGGAAAACCATCTTCACTTTGACCGGTACTTTTAAAAACTGGTTTCTTTGAGGATTTATTCATAGCCGTTTTGTTCTTAAGACCTTTCTTATATGATTTAGATCGATGGCTTTATTTCGAACCTCAACTGACTTTCAACTGCTTGTGGCTTTTGACGAATAAGTTATTACAATATATAAAAGAAACGAACCAATTTTACAGCCTTTAACCAAAAAAGAACATTAACGGCAATTTTTATATATATTTTTAGCTGTCCGTCTTGACTTAGCCTGGGTGAAATAAGATTTTTTTTTGTACTCACCGATTTAAACGCTACCTACCAGATCGAATCTAGCTATCCAGAAAACTACTAAAATACACACAAAAAAAAACATCTTCGCGTCTTCTTAAGAACTTACTTTTTTCTTCTTATGTACACACATACAGAAGATATATAAAGATATAGTGTTTTGAATACTTTCTTCGCTTTGAAAAGAGAAGCTAATACGAGCTATATGACAAACTTAATTGAAAAAACAATAGCACAATTTTTGCAACAGCATATGAACATTAAAGATTTAATCGGGTTTAATACTCTTGTTCCATTTTCTCTCAGCTTTTTGGCAATCGAAATACGAAATTCAACATTCGAAACTATTAAAACGTAGCACGTATAAAACTTAATAGGAAAACCAACAATTCCCATTGCGTTATAAATTAATTTTCAAATGAGGCGTAATTCAGCACCTACAATTATGAATCAGAAAGCAAAATATAGGATAGTATATTAAATGTATGAATATGACAGTTAAATAATCAGTTAAGTAATCATTACGAAACATGAGATTCCTGTCATAGTTTGTATCAGATGAGGTTATTTTCTTTACCGAAGTGGTCGTTTTTACTTTGATGGTCAATAAGTAAGTATATTGCTTATATACATTGTCATTGTTTCAATGAATTTGAATATGGTAATATTATAGTCCCATCACGGCACAAATTTCAGCTTTCCACGTCATTATTTTTATAGGCTGGCCCGTCAATCAATTAAAAATAATTAATCAAATTCATCCTTGGGTGCACGAGTAACGAGCAGAAAATAAAACATCAAAAAGAACAATGGTTTGTAAACATATCCAATAACGATTAATTCAATTATTCCGATGTAGAAAACATTGAAATAAATGAATAAATCGCAAGGTTCTGTTGTTATTTGATTCATACATGAAATTCTGTAAAGTATTACAGTCCCATACGATCTTTTTGATGTTTTTTCGATATATTGATACTAAAATGATAAAGATTCACGCCAGTAAATTTTCACGAGCTAAGTTGATATTTATAATTCGTCTCGGGTTCAGCTTTTTATATGTAAGCATCGGAGTAGATGGTGCAATAAACTCCTCTTCAAGACAACATTAAAAACAATGACTTTTTTTTTTTAGATGTCACCTAATAATTAACCATGTAACAAGCTCGTAAATCCCAAATGTCGGTCAGTGACCTTTTTTCCTGTTAAAAGGAAAAAATCCAATACATCTTGTTACTCTATTACAATTAGACGGAGTATTTATATGTATATCTAAGATTGATTCCGTTAAAGATTTTCTCGCGCTCTTTTCCTTTACCGCCAAAAACGGCATTAACATGAACCCTTGAAAAATAAAATTGGGCTTGCTCGGATCTCCGGACGCTCCGTCGTGACCTTTTCATCCATCAAGACTCTTAAATAGACCTTTATGGTTTCAATCTGTGGTAACATAATTTATTTACAATTATTTAACAAGGATTTTTAATATTTACATTTTAATACTAAATTATTTAAACATTTTAGTAAAGTATAAGCAAAATACAAATTTATGGAATAAAATATTTAATAATTTATGAAAGCAAAATATTACGTCAAGACTTACTCGGATTATAGATTGAGTACCAATTTAAGCCGCTTAATAGCCGCGAGGCATCAAAGATGTGTATATGCAAAGAAAATATCACGCGCGAATTTGGTTAGAAGATAAGGCTTCAAACATAAGCTTTCATGAATATACACATAAAATCTCACATAGAAGAATTTCATATCTATGTGCAAAATAAATGAGAACCTAATTCGAACATGTCATGTCATGTAAACCCGATTTTTTTTATTTCTTTTTATCACCCTGTCCTTTCTTCATTACGACTAAGCCTAACCAACCGTAATTATTAAATTAATCATTTTAAATTGAAGTATCCTGCTCTGGATAAGGATAAATCAAAGTAAATTACACGATTTATGGATTAAATAAACATGACGCGAAGGGAGTCGTGGGTAACAGCTGGTATAATAAATATTATGTCATTGTTTACTTGGAAAACAAAATATATGTGGGTATAGCCTTGAGTGGTATTGAAAAGTCAATTCTCCTTGCTACTTTGATGCCTTATATGTCATTTATTAAAATTAAATTATGCAATAAATATTGAAATAAACTACATCATCACTTTATTAATTAATTTAATTTCAAATTTCAGTCTTAAAATGTAATCGATTCTTTTGGTTAAATATATAAATGTAATTCTCAGATATTTGAAAAAAAATTAAGATAAATAGTTATGTTACAGTAGTTAATATAATAAAAAGACGTATTTAAATCTAAAAGAGCGTAACTTAAAATTTCTCTAAACGCATTTCATATCTCATATGCACGATGCACAGGGGTCGTTTTATTGATAAGTGATATATTATATAGACAGTCCTTTAATGCCTAGATGGGCTGCGACTAAAATGTATTGAAGAGCATTGAGCAACAGTCAATGGGAACAGAGTTTTATCTATCTCTTTGTAGATAACAAATAAATGGGGATCGGAGAACAAATAAAATTGATGTAGGCGTGTACTTATACGTATTTATCACAAACAATTGTTTCTCTAGATATAAAGCATTTTCAGACAGTCAAAACCTTTGAGCGTAGCGACATTCCATTTCATTGTATTGTTTTTCAATGAAAGATAATAAATAGCTATCCCATTGAAGTTTTCCTTAAAAATAGAAGAATTCTATGCGAGCAGTTATTTAAGGACAATTAATTTGCATAAAGTTATATTTGTGAGTCTCTTCTACGATAATACGAAAGGGTAATGTTTTTATGGCATATGTTGCAAACGTGCATCAGGTTCATCTGATGGAAAGTGACTACAACCGCCCATGGACATCCGCAACACCTGTTGGCTTACAGGCGTATTGCCGGAATAAAGATCCAATGTATTGTGGTTATTAGAATAATAACATGGCATCAAAGCTAAATAGGCATCATTGTAATTCATCTCGTTATTGGCGTCATATAAACACATCGCAAAAAAAAGTAATAGAATAAGATTAAAGCCTCCTTTTAAATAGTATAGGAGACCTTTGTCCAGTAGAGACATTTCGAACCGAGATGGCCCAGTGATTAGAACGCGTGCATCTCAGGAATTTCAGGCTGTTAATGTTGTCCAGTAGTGGGTCATTTATTAAGTGTTATCTAAATGTTGACGTAGTGAAATAACTTATAAAATATAAATAAAATTAACGCTTCGTAAATTACATACAAATTTTTGGTTAAAATAACAGAAACGTACAAATAAAATGCCCTCGAGCACTAATAACCTTTATTCAGCGAGACTTACAAGATCACCTCCAATTTAAATTGCGCTGGCCTATTCACGCTGGTTATTTGTGTAACTTGTCCTATAATGACTACGGTCAAAGCCACTATGTATGTAATCTAGAATTGAATGCATTCAGCCGAACTCGTAACTAATTAACTAGAGTGAACACCACATAAATGGTTGGAAGCCACATCACAAAGCTTAATGGTCATCTATTGATGGATGCCAAGCCGATTTTCCGCACACATATGCACAATTGTGTGTGTGTGGTGTGTTTATAGACGGTTTGGTGACACTCGCATTGATTTACGGATATGTTGCATACCTGAAAATAATTTTACTTGGTCATTTTTACGTTTTGTTTGATTTTTTTTAAAAGAAATAAAATGCACTCAAATATAAAAATACTTCGTTTTTTACTACTACAACTACAAGTTATTACTTCCTAATTTGTAAGGATACAATTAGGGTTTTATCTTATTTTAAATAATTTTAGTTAGTGTTAAGACTTTGTACAAGACCAACCTAGACGTACGACTTAGGTATCCTCTCATCAGATATACTACCGGTAAACAGCAATATTTAGTATTGTTGTGATTCGGTTTAAATGTAGTGTGAACCAGTGTAATAGGTCATAAGGTCACCAGAGTCCTAGGCAATGTAAGGAATGGCTAATATTTCGGTCAACGCGAATGTCTGTGGCGAAACACTTACCATTTGCACCACCCGTATTATAAAAAATAAAATCCGTTGGCCCTTAATGCTAATAAAGCTTACTAAACATCTGTCGTGTTCTAATTAATACGATATTTGGATAATATAAGCGGCTATTTATATTTTCAAAAAATGCTCAAAATTAATTGAATCGTACGTATATTTTGATTTAATTGTTGACTGATCAGAGATAATGTAACTCGGAGCATAATTTAAATAGTAAAGTTAGTAAGAATGTTATATTGCTAAAGTGTGTTAATAAACATACGTACACTCTATTTTCTTATGCTTATAGTTTGATATGATACCGCAATAAAATCAAGCCCTGCAGATCTATTTCAAATGTATTGTATTAAAATAAATACCATATTAATCTTATCATGTGTAGTACATAGGTCGCTTAAGCATAGCATATAATTACTACACCTAGGACTGAACCAAAAAGTTCCGATAATATTTAACTAGGTAAAATGGAAACGCGGCACACCATTTCCCAATACTGTCAAAGTTTCCTTTAACATGTGAAAATTTCGACGCTTTAACGAAATATTGACTATGTGGTTAAGCTTTTAATAGAATAGGCGCGTGTTAGATTTTTTATAGAGACTTAATACATTATGTCAGGATATTTTAAGATAATTTATATTTCTTTATTATTTTATTATATTTTAAGGTTATAAGACAACAAAAGATTATATATGAAAAACAAATATTTATTTAGCCATTATAATAGCTATAGTAATCGTAATATTGTATCAATTAATAATTACAATAAAACCAATTACCTTAATCAAAATATACTTTATTCAAGTAGGCTTTTACAAGCACTTTTGAATCGTCATTTAACAAACTATTTAAAGTAAAGCTACCACCGGTTCGGAATGTAGATTCTACCGAGAAGAACCAGCAAGAAACTCAGTACTCTTTTTCAATATCCAAAAATACAGTCATGTTAGTTAAATACAATTATACTAACTTTGTATATATAATAGTAACTTTGTATATTGATAATTGCAAAAACACAATTCATATATATATATTCATCAATAATTTAACAAGCAATAACAATTATACTATATCACAAAATTATATCGTACCTTAAATGTTAGCACCTTGCTGCTCCAAGAAGAGTAATAGGCCAGTCAATAAAGCCCGTGTAGTTCAAGTAATTAGTATCATTATTAGTTAGATGGTTGAAAATTAGACTGAAGGTGTAAATAATTATAACTTACCTTGTATTAAAATTTCAACCTTTTTTGTTTAGTGCAAAATAATTTTATTGTTACCTAGTTGATATATTTTTATATGGCATTTGTTATTTGAAAATAGAAATGGATTGGTAGACACGCCTAAATGTGTAATTTATATATACTTCTGCACTATATTTTATTTAACTGCCAATCATTTTGATTTTCATGAGGTTTTTTTTAGATATTAATTACATTACACTACATTTCTCATATAAAACCTTAGCAGCTCTCATATTTGGAACTCAGCGGTCTCAGCGGCTTTAATTTAAACAATTACCTTTTTTTTAAACGTTCCGTACATTTTTTTTTTACTTTTTTTTTTAAAAACAACTTAACATATTTAAAATGTTTTATTATAAACGACGAAGAATTGTATTCTCCATACAGTACATTATCAAAAACTCCAATGGAAATTCCAAGAAGTCCAATGGAATTAAGCTTCTGGTAACGAAAATCGTGCTGAAAATATAAAGCCTTATTAGCGTTGCCAGTCAATCTTGACAAAAGAAATTCGAGCCAACTTAATCCAATATTCCGTTTTCCCTTTGTTATGAATTATATACATTTTGTCATATGATTCCAACTTGTAGGTGGAATATTATGAATTAAAGATATTGTCCTAAAACACTTTAGTATTTTAAGATACAGGCGATTCAATAAATCAAGATTATTCTTCTAATCGATTCCAGCAAAAGTTAGCACAAGTGTGCGTTTAAGTAGGTACGTTTTTTTTTGCTTAATAAATAATTGCGGGAATACAGCCGGTGGGGGCATGTAATAGTGCCCTCGCTGACCCTACATCAGAACCAGCGCAATTTTTGAACGAATTAGTGGATGGTCTTTTTAAGAAAACACGTAATGAAGCACACCCTATCACTATGACGCTAGCATTTTCTTGAAGAAAAACCCTCTTTAAAATAAATGATAAAAAAGTGCTACCTAATAATTTTGATGGGTTAATTGAGGGCAGATCGGACGTAGAAAGCATGCCATGCTTTTCTAATCGTAATATAGCCTCGAGAGATCTCGCGATAATTTCATAACATAATAACAATAACTTGCAACAACAATATGCTAAAGCACGCTTATGGAGGATTTATTACTATTGTTAGCTAGCAGAAGAGGAATTAATTGAAAAGAAGGATTTAATACACAATTAGATTTATATATATATACAAATACGTGATATAATTTTTCAGATTCTATACAAACATTAATTTAAACCTTTTGTTACAGATAATGATCCCGATTTGAAACTCATATTGGTTAGTATTGATTACAAGTAACATAAATGTAATTTACTTGATAGTAGGTTATGTGCAAGCTGTATTTTTATGATCCGGTTTGAAGAGTGAGTGAGCCAGTGTAACTACAGGCACAGAGTATATAATATCTTAACTATCATGTTGTAAAATATTTCTTACAGCGCCATTGTCTATGGGCGGTGATAACCACTTACCAACAGGTGGCCCATTTGCTCGTCCGCCAAAAATAAAATAATAATAAGCCTAAGGTATTTCGAGCTTTTTGCGCTTGACTGTACATTGGATATTTAGAAACACATCAATCACAATTTCTTCAAATATATGTAGATTTTCTTAGAATAGTATTCTTAGCATCAAATAGCAATTCAACTTTGTGATATCACAGATAGTACTTAATCCATTAGTCTGACTTTAAAATAAAGAACATACATATTTAAAACAATCTACGCCCACGACTGCTTGACACAGATAATAAAAACAAGGATGTATATTTTTAATCTTTTTTTAGAACGTTGTCGGGATTATGTAACAGATTATATGTATATTTATTGTAGTTGTAAGTATGACTAAAAAATTTACTAAATTTAAAACTTTTTTATTCTAACGTTTATATTTTGATGATAAAGTAATGTCCCCACGATTCCTTATCACTACAAATTTCACACATATGCAAGAATGTCCTAGATTCATTAGCTTAATATATATATTTTTAGCTTTAGATTTAAAAAGTATTTTGCAATTATCACACCAGTCTTTCTAAGATAAGTTGTGGGATCATGTCTAAGGGCGCAGCTGCTATGACAAATTGGTCTGAAGATAAACTGCTCGTATAATATTATGTATATTTCTGAGTAACATCATATCAAAGTACCGTTGTCTCGGAGTGATTTACTCGATCTATCACTCGTATTTTACTACACTTTTGTCATACTAAACTATATATATGCGTCAATACATTTGCTTTGTTGAAATTACACCTGTACTTATGCCAACAACCAAAAATATACAGGCACATCTACTTACTAAACGATCTACATAATGGAAGAATACATCAAAGGTTTGCCGCGTATTTTACCGTAAAAGTAAAATAGATTGATAGTAGACAAATAAATTAAATGTAAACATCCACGATTATAGGTTTGTCCATTTGTACATTTATTATAGTATGATAGAATGTCTTATGATCTAAACTTTATACATAAACTCTAATTTATTATATGCGCTGGGGATATTGTTAACAGAGAACTCAGTGATAGTATAAAATAAAAAACTTTTATTATAAATCTAGGATTGACCATATCTTATACTAAACTTAATTTTAAAATGACTTTACTCTTTAAATTAATTTGAATCAATTTCCTATTTAAAATATGGAATTAAAAAACAATGACATCGGAGAGGTCTTAAGGTAAGCTATTTGTGAATTAAAGTATGGTTTTTAACTAATATAATACTAAGATAATACTCGTAATATAATAATATTAAAAGTAATATTTTTTTTATAACTACAAAAATAAAAAATATACATAAAAAATATTTCTTTAGTATAGCGAAATACAACGCAATTGTTTAAGTCATGTTATAATTGCCGTGAAAATATTAAAAAAATACAGAGCATCCACGACAGCGCTGACAGGCTGGAACCATTATAATAAATGTCAGAGATCCTTTTACGTTAAGATAAAAAAAAAACATCAAATGCCTTTTTTAATTTAAGTATTTTTAGATAAAAACCTTTTCCAAAACACATAATCTGGTATAATTATGTACGTGTATTTATTTTTTCATAAATCATAAATGGCCTCAAGTGAGTTCGAAGAAAATCTCCATATAGGTAGAATAAGATTTAAAAAGGAATAAATTATAATATGTAGATATTTTACTCGACATTTTCGAAATCAATTATAAAATAATGATTTTTAAGAGGCAGCCTCGTTTATCTTAACGGGACGTTAACGGTAACGGGCAGAAAAAATACTATTTAAAAATAATCTAAAATTGTCAACATTTATAAAAAAAAAAAAACGTAAAAGAAAAGTTGTTACATAACGATGAAATGAAGTTATTGTTATTTTAATATTCAGAATGCATAATAAACTTACTTTTTAAATAAGTCTTCACGATAGTAAGGCAAGGCCTTTTTATGTTTAGAGTTTATAAACACAAATTCAACACTTTAAAAATCAGCGTCATTATAAAATAGTACATAAAAAATTATAAATAAATTTAAACGGCTCGATGAGGAGAAGGTCAATATTAAAAGAGTGCAAAGTCACTCTTAAAATAAAAATATAAAAAAGGAAAAGCCTTTCTTTGTATACCTCCAAGTTAAGAACCAAAGGGTCTCCGTTTCTTACAGCTTATTAGCCTAGGAAACATGAAATATACTAAAACAGTACATTTCATATTTCCTAACCTATAATATATCGCCACATTATGATGATGATGAGATCAGATAACTTTTTGAAGTGCGCGTCATATGCTCATATCTTGGCAACAGTTTAAATGAATTTTTTTTTTATGTTAATATATATATAAGAACAATGATAAAATAGATATAAACGAATATATAAGTCATATTTAAAATTACAAGCTCGTAACAATAACTACCTATTTTTTATAATCTAAAGACAATATACTACCGCTATCCCACTGTGCAGCTGAGCGCCTCGCTTAGCCGTAAAGACAATTTGAAAACTAACCTAGAATTCTTTGATATTGTCTTCTGCATATTTTTATTTTCTAGATCAGTACTCAAAATAATCGAAGATCACGAAAATGAATGAGCCATTTACATAAAAACAAATCATAGAAAATACAAGGCTTAACTTAACTACAGTTTGACTTAAATAAGATCGAAATTCAAAATTGATAATACTTATATGATAACGATGTCTCCGTGACCGATATTGGCTACAACAATCGTTGCCAACGTTTACCATCTCTGTTTCTCATTGTATTATGGGATGGCAATCCAATAAGACCGGAGAGAGTTACTTAATTTATTCAACTGAAATATTTTCCAAAACCAAATTCAATATAATCGAAAGTATCAGTGGAAACTTAGCTGATGTATGTAATATTGTATATTTTATGTCATAAGTGTCATATCATTGTTTGTTTCCCTAAAAATTAAAAATAAAATAAAGAAATTCACTAAATGAACACTATACACTCGTCTCATCTGTTATAAGACGCTTATTTAGCAGTTTAGTAGACATAGAATGTCATTATATTTCATTGTTTTAACAGACACCGAAAAGTGACTCATAAATATAAGGACACCCTCACACAATACGAGCATTGAAATTAATATCCAGTATTTTTGCTTAGCTATGAATAATAACGAATAATTATTTAGATTTAACGTTGGATAAAATGAACCATAAGAACCTTTTAAATTTAATGGAAAGTTATAATTTTTCGAGACCTCGACCATTCAGTTTAAATTGCTATAAATATATTAGCTGTTCTACGCAGTTTCACTCGTTAAACATTACTCCTTCACCCCAATAAGTCGTAAGCTGTTTTTTAAAAATAGGCAATTTAATGCAAAAGTATTTTTTCAAATAACTTTATTAGATTCTATAGCTATTAATAAAGAAACTCTACCTCTTTTTGTAAAAATATAGAGATTAAGTAACAGTCAATTTCTTTTTTTATTTATAATGAAAAATAATTTCGATTTACCTGTGAGTACTAAGACGCTGTATCAATCAATGTACTTATACTCACTAATTTCAGAAGTACAGCTGTACCTTTTTATGTAAACGAAATCAAAGCTCTACCACAATAATAATTACAAATGAATATCATCACTTACTTATTAATATAATAATAGAAAAATTATGATCAATCATAATCCATACTCTATCAAGAGATCCTCCATCTGTACCTTGTTAGAACCCTTTGGGAATACATCGTAGAATGTTCTCAACGCCATTTATCTATTAAGAATCTTCGCGTAGTTTACATAACGAGATTTATTATACATCTTATGATAGAAAAAAAAACAATCAATCTACGTGCATTCATCGTTGTTAAATTATTTTTTCCCGTTGATAACATTTGACGCAATACTGAAGTATATCATTTCATTTTTTACCATATCAAATGTCTTATAATATCGTTTTCTGCTTTGAATTTTTCACAAGTACTTTCGTCACGGATACAATATACTTACTTCTTATTTGATAAATACATGCTTAATAAATACATACATATAATAACATGGAAGATTGTAGCGTGAAATTCTAACGTAATCGTAATATTAATTGATTAAAAAAATAATGTTATGTATAAGCTTATACCTTGTAAAACATCAAAATCTGTTTTCCTTTAAAACTGTACAAGCATTACACTTTTCTCTGTAATATTATCAACATAAAGCGATGAAAAGACAGGTAATCCATCTTTGTCAATTTCCATCTTAAAGTTTTGAAGAAAACGGAATGTTTTGATATTAACTATATCACAATTTTCTTCGAGTTTCTGTAAATCGATGAACATTCTGCTTTCCCGTCTCTTTAGGGTTCCTTACCCAAAGGGTAAAAACTGGACCCTAGTACTAAGACTTCGCTGTCAGTCACCAGGCTGTAGCTCAAGAACCGCGATAGTTAGACCGTTGAAATCTGAGACCGTGAATCTATAATGCCGATATAAAATAAATAATTAGGGGGGATTACAACAAACGCGATTTTTTTGCCCCCTTTTGCTCGATATCAATAATGGCAAGAGGTGGTGGCACTTGAAATATTCACAAAATACTAAGTTGTATTTTTACTTTAATAATAAATAGTAAAATAAAAATAAATAAAATATAAACAATAATAATAATGGTATGGCCGGCTTTATTATATATTTAACGGCACATTGCCATTATCGTTATTTTCTTTATCCATCTGTGGATGCCGAGCGATCGTGGGTAGGCGGGCGAGGAGAATTAAAACCACGTGTTTGAAGGTTTTACAATAATTATCTATTAATTGTTTCAACAAAATATTAACAGTAATACAATCAGCACTTTCGACATTATAATAAAGTAACGACGTTCCGCCGGGCACGCCTTGCTTACGCGAGATGCAAATGGATTATGATCCGTTTGCCTCTGCGCACAAAAGAGCCTGAAGTTAGGTCAGAGTGAAGAAACGTCAAACCGCACTATTCCAAATGTCACTGTCAAATGTCACTATCACTTTTGACGTTTCTTGACAATTTCAAAACACAGTGGCGCCGTCATATTTATAAGTGGTGCATTTAATTAGTTTGACAGATTATATTATCAATACTATCTGTAATACAAAATATCGTTTTAAATTTTACTAGCTTCCCGTTCCGGCTTTATGGGTAAATTATAAGGCTCTATATAAAACTTTTAAATTGAAGATTTACCATATAAAAAAAATCCTCATTTTTTAGTTAAGATGTTATGTCCCTAGTACCTGTAGTTACACTGGCTCACTCACTCTTCAACCCGGAACTCAACGACATTACTAAGTATTGCTGTTTTGCGGTAGAATACCTAAGGCGTGGTTGGTACCTACCCAGATGGACTTGCACAAAGGCCTACCACTAAGTAAAATAATAAATTAATATAATAATTATTATTAATTTTTCTCAATGGGTTTTAGACCTATTAGTAATCTTTATTGAATAATATACCCAATTTATAACCCGTATTAGAATGTAAGCTTGTTAAAAACTCATTAATTTAGTCTTCGTTTAAATTTTGTCTCTGCACAAACTCTGATCCATTTATTTTGATAGTAAGCGCATATTTCATCAGCTTACATCGCTGATGGACCCAGCTTAACTCTTTTAGAAAATAAAAGAAGCATATTTATACAGGTATATCCGTCTATCGAGTTTCGCTTAAAGTTATTTATATTTTTTAAATTTTATATTCTGCAGAGTCGCTTGCTTGCATTAGAGCCAGATAAATCGTCATTTCAATGATGCTATTACATTTCTTAAGTGTATACACGTTTAAGTAGACGTAGTTGAAATCCAGCAAAATACGACAGATGATATTGTAGTTAATTTAATTTTTTTCATAAACCTGTTAAATATTGTACGAAGCTTTAAAATATTACCTCTATTCATTTGTTTATTCCATTATTACATAAACACGACGACAACGCTTCGTATTAAATAGAACGATGCAAAGGAATGTTGACCATATAAATACTGTAAAACGAATAGTGCCTGAGCCGAGATGGCCCAGTGGTTAGGACGCGTGCATCTTAACCGATGATTTCGGGTTCAGATCCTGGCAAGTACCACTGAATTTTCATGTGCTTAATTTGTGTTTATAATTCATCTTGTGCTCAGCGGTTAAGGAAAACATCGTGAGGAAGCCTGCATGTGTCTAATTTCAACGAAATTCTGCCACATGTGTATTCCACCAACCCGCATTGGAGCAGCGTGGTGGAGTACGCTCCAAACTTTCTCCTTAAAGGGAGAAGGGGCTTTAGCCCAGGTATAGGAAATTTACAGGCTTTTAATGTGTTAATGTGAATAGTGCCTATCCTGGGCTTCGCGTTTCCCTGATTGAGTTTATTATACAAACATCACTTTTAGGTTTATGTAAGCTACTCGTTTGCTTTATATGCACACGCACGCCCTCATAGTGCATAACCAGTTTATACAAGTAAATTAAATTGATATTTGATCATGTAGTCTGGGTTACACAATATGTTTTTTATTAAACATGGGCGTTCGTTAGCTAGTCATTTGATATCTAAAGGTAAGGCTCTGAAAGGAAACGTTTTATTTATAAATTGTTCATATGTTATGGGTAACATATAAAAATATACAAAATTATAAACAGCCGGTAATCATCCCGCTGCTAAATTATGTCTTCTCTTCTTTTAAAGATAACTTTTAGGACTTATTCCACTCGTCTTTTCCAATGCGGGTTCGACATACTGGGCTTTACTCGATGGTAAGCCCGTCTGGGTAGGTACCGTCACCAATCACCACTCATCACGTATTCTATAGCTTAAAAGCAATACTTTATATTATTGTATTCTGATTTGAACAATGAGTAAACTAGTGGAACCACAGACATAAGAATAACATCTTCTCTCATCAACTCTCTAAACTAGGAAAGCCCAGGGTTCCAATGAACTTTGCAAAACTTAAGTATTACACAATTCAGTTTATTATTTCTTATTATTCAGATGTACCGTGTCGCACACAGTCATCTTAAGGTACTACAAAGCCGAAACTAATTGAAATATGAAATGCAAATGAACTAAATGTTAGGAGAAATATGGTTTTCATTTAACAAGATCGCATGAGTAAGATGCTTACAAGGGTGATAAGTGTATTATCAAAGCAACCTTTTATGTTGCTGTTAACATATTTATCTTTGCTTGTGTTATCTTACGAATAAGTTACAATGCGTAATATTTGAAATATAAGTAATGTATATCATTTACGTAGTATGAAAATATTTATTATATTTTTTTAATTATTTTATCATTAACAATAATTAAAATGGCTTCAGAAATAACTGACCATGTTCATTGCACATGCATGCACAAAATAAAGGTAAACTACTGTAAATGTATTAAAATAAATAAATATTAATATTAATGTATTTCATTAAAATCAACTTTTCAAAAACCTTACCAATATGCGCCGATATAAATATATAATATATACGATTCAATTTATCCTTGAAATCAAAATAGTTGCAAGTTAATGGTCGAATATTTCAGATCCCATTGAAAAGCTTATTATGAGATAATTTAAAGTTATGCTGGGAACTACAAAACCAATATCGAATTAGGTAGTTTAAATTCAAATCATTCTGGCAAAACATACGAAGCCACGTATGTGTTTAATTAGTAACATTCAAAATACGCAGAATTCGAATGTCGCTTTGTGATACCAGTGTTTGGAATATCTTAAAGTTGCTCCAGGCTAATAGTAAATAGTCATGTCACAATTTGCTATAAAATCTTTAAATTAACACGTTTAGAGACCAAACTATTAAGTTAAGTAATTAGTGAGGTTTAAATTAGTCGCATTATACACAAGAAATACTACTCGTAGTAAAAATTAGCTTTATCATTAACGTGCGTTTTGAGAATCAAGATGTCTGAAGAGAAATACGTGCACGTTAGACCTCTTAACTTGAAACTTCACGATGCTGATCCGTTGCGTTTTTGTTGTAATAATCTCGTTTTACATATGCAATGTTTCTCGTCATATTATGCTGACATTAATCAACTGCTGCACGTAAGCCTGTCTCTCTGAAATGCTAATTTTTAGTCTTTCTTATCTACCTTTTCTCGCAACTTTTTTATTCACAGCGATGACTACTCAACTTATAAAAATTAACTGAGCCGAGATGGCGCAATGTTTAGAACGCGTGCATCTTAACCGATGGTTAGGGGTTCAAGCCGAGGCAAGCACAATTGAATTCTCATGTTCTTAATTGGTGTTAATTGGTGTTAAAATTCCTAATCTCGGCGCTGAAGGAAAACAGCGTAAGGAAACCAGCATGTTCATATCCACCAACCCGTCTTGGTGCAGCGTGGTAGAATAAGCTACAAACCTTCTCGTCAAAAGGTGAGACGGCCTTAGACCAGCAGTGGAAAATTTACGGGCGTTACTTTTATGTTAATACCGTTGTCCTGAACCAAATATAAATCAGTATCGATATTTATACTGAAATATAACAGTTCAATACAGTCGTGACCGTTATTTGTTAAAATTACAAATTTAAATCTATTTTAATTTATATGTCAGCTAAGAAACTCAAATTTTGAAAGAAAAAGCAGATGGAGCGCAATGTACATTAGTACAAAAAGAAGAGTCTTTTCTCACTACCGGTGATGTGTATTCGCTTTTGTTGCTTCACTATAGTGTTCCGCGCGCTCCATTACCCTTTTGTTTTATAATCTGAGTTGAGCATGATTATTTTTTACAAAGTATTATCATAAAAATATACTCATTCTTAATTTAATAATTTTATGTTAAAAAAGCAATTGGAATAAAATAAAGTTACCCTATAAATATTATAAATTAAATGAAACTCGTAAAAACTTTTAATTACTACTATCAGAGTTCGTCTTAACATATAATTAATTAAAAAGCTAATTTCATGACGTGGGTGATAATATTAAATGTTACAGCGTGTAAACTTGATACATTATTGTCATCTTATTGTAATTAAAGCTTAGCACATATTTATAACATAAGAATTAAAAACACTGAAGCCTTAATAAAAACAAATAAAAATAGGTACTGTACGAATCATGATGAGAAATATTCGCAAAAAGTCAAGCAGCATTTCCGCGTTCAAACACAATTCCGATTCTCTGGACAAAAAATGAACCAACCCTACTGTCCTTCGTGGAGACAATAAGGCAAGATATTATACCTTTAATGAACGTTTTTGTACTACTACTGAGTTTCAAGAGTTTAATTTGTGTTTTGTTATAACTAATAAGTTAATAGTAATTATCTCATTACTGGTCAAAGATCTATTCCTATTTCAAAGCGAAGACTTGTAGTTTATAACACCAATCTGCTTTAGTACGGTTTGATGGTTAGTTACTTTACTAACGAAGCAATGGGGATTAGTTAAACATACACATAAAGAACAATCCCTATAAATATGCTTAGTCCATTTAAACGGCACTCAAAGCTTGCAGCAATTGAATCATGAACTAATTGTTTAATATTTCCCTCCCTCTCCCTCTTTGTCTGTTTATCTCCCTCGAAAAAAAAAGGTTATTATTTATTAAATTGCATCAGTTAACAGATTCACTGCAAGAATAACATTAAACCTATATTGTTCACAAACTAAGCCATTTATCACTAAGTGTATAACATAGAGCTAATTCTGCTCTACAGGTCACGTTTCGCGTAGAAGTTTTCATGAAACTCTCATACGATGCTGATCCTCACGCCTCCGTTTTAAGTTGCATAATACGTAGCCTACTTCAGCAAACGTACATATATCATCAGTAGTATATATATAGTATCATATATATATTTTATGTAAATTATATTGTGATGACGAAAGGTTATTTTTTTGATATACGGACAGCCAAATAGGCCATCAGATGGTAAGTGGTTACCAATGTCCATAGACAATATTACTGTAAGAAATATTAGCCATTCCTTGCACAGCCAATGCACCACCGACCATGGGTACTGAAATGTTATGTCCCTTGTGCCTGTAATTACTTTACTGCCACTAGCTTACTCCCCCTTCAAATCGAAACAAAGTAATACTGAGTACTGCTGTTTGGTGAACGAATATCTGATGAGTGGGTGGTACCTACCCAGACAGACTTGCACAAAGCCCTTCCACCAAGTAAAAACCAGCTAAAAAGGGATCACAATATAACACGGATTAATTGTTTATATTCATATAAACTAATATGTAGTACGAATGTACGTACATATAGGGTAAACTCACCAGTAACTGGCCACTTAAGCCACCTTAAGTTAAAAATTTGTTCAGTTATATTATAGCATTGGCTGAGTTCTTTATATCTATGGATAACTGGCATTCTCTTCTTTATGTAATGGGCATTGATATAGCAATAAAACTAATTTATTAAGATAATATTCTAGTCAAAAGAAAAATAATCGCTTTTAGCTAGTAACTGGCCGGCAAAAAGCAGTAATTGGTCATCAATATACCATTAAACGGCCATACTTATATATAAAACAAAAACATTAAAAAATACTTCAAATCGTAACTCTTACTAAACTAATATCCTACTAACTGGCCATATGAGACCACAAATACATTGAAACACCCTAATTTTTTCCAAACCGATTTTATTGGGCGAAATGCTGCTACGTCTGCTGGTTGTAAAAACTGTAGATAAGAGCAGTTGCCAATAAAATCAGAAAAGACAGCAGCCGTTATCCATCCTGTATTACTGTACTCTGTACGTCCATAACCAGATGGCAAGCTTAGTATTATTCTATCAGGTATTATTTTATATCGGTATATTATCAAGGGGTCACAAGAGAAACCGGCAGCAGAGAAAATAAATAAAACATTTATGTTTTTAGCTGAACTTTTTTCTATTTCGTATATGAAATATATGTTTTAACCCCTCTCCCTGTCAAATTTTCCAGTTTTTGAACAAATATTAAAACCAGCCTCATCGGAATTAAAAATTCTAGCTGGATCTCTGATAACCTCGGTTAGGCTGTCTGCGTTTATGTACTCACGGATTTCTTAAAACCATTTACGGAGATCCTCTTCAGATACAAAAGTCTAGCGGTAGTCATTCGTACAGAAGTCCGAAATGGTTGGATGACGCTTCAAAAATGTTTTAAACCAGACGTCGCCCAGTTTGTTTTAAGTAGGTTTGAACACATAACTGTGCATATGTCCTCTTTTATTCTGGGGAAGTCACGTAGAGCTAACTTTAAAATAAAGTCGTACAAAGCTTCTTCTTCAGTCTCTGTTAGCACTAGGTCAGGGCCAGATTAAAATTTGGTATTATAATTCTTAATTTCAAGCTGAATACTGTTTCTAGGTAGACCATACTTTTTAGCAGCTTGGCGTACTGAAAAAAATTCAGTCAAAACTAAATTTACAGCATTATTAATAGATTCTTTTGCGTACTGTCGTTTTTTAGGCATTTTAAAGTTTCTCATTTAGAACTTGAATAGAAAATTATATTGAATTTAGTAACTGGCTACGTTGAATTTAGTAACTAGCTACCTATGACAGATACTGAAAAACACGAATAAAAATAAAAGATAATTATGCACACAATAATTGGCCTTATGTTCTATCTAAATACGAGCTAACTGTAATGAAATTCACATATCATACAAAAAACTAGTAACTAGCATAGGTGGCCAATAAATTAAAAAAAACGTTTTTTACTTTCAGTAACTAGCCACCCTATTTATTCTCTCTATTTGTTTTAATAACTAAAAAAAACTTGAATATAATAATTGCCTACCATTCATAGTATTCACTGGAAAGAGTTGAAAACGGAAAGTTAAGTATTTTTGACAAAACTTCAGAATGAAATAGAAAATTTCCTTACCAATTTCATAATTCGCAGCAGTTAAAGTTGAAACTTGTCTGCCAACTGTCGAAAAATAACCGCTATTACTGTCTCCAGTATCTATAAGGGGTTTTTTTAACTAAGATGACAGCTAGATAACTAAGTGATTCCGTAAACTTCTCAGTGGTGTCTTCGTATAATACAATTCTTATTATGTTGAAATGAAGTTTTGAGTGGCCAATTACTGAAAGCGGCCAGTTATACCTGGTTTTACCCTACATACGTTACCACGCAAATAGATATACAACTTAACACCAAACAATTGCAAACATTTGCGAATTTTCGCAACGATGTGTTATCATTTACAACTTATTGAATAAAAAATATTTGAAGCGAAGTTGATATGCAAATTTGATAACGACGTTTTTTGGGTAAATCGCTATGTATGCAAATTGGAAGAGAATTGAATATTTAGTCATATTGTTTAAAAAGGGCCTTTACGTCCCCGTGTTTATTTCGTCTTTTAAGGTTCAAATTAACAAAGTAATAAAACTGTAATAAAGAAATGTCGATACGAATATTTAAAAAAACAATATATGTGATAATTATCCATTTTTTTTTTTAAATAACCTTTTAAGTTCTCTTGAATTATCAATAGCGATCATTGAATCTATTGATTTATATATAATTGCCTAGATAATCATTAATTTCGTAAAACTTTTGTATTACTGTAATTAATAAGATAATCTTTAGTAGTTTAAATTTTTTTTCAAGACCGTTTTATCGTGAACTGATGAGATCTATCATGGCGTGGAGTTTACATACAGTTGGAAAAGGATGGTCCTTGCGGCGTTGAATGAAAATAAAGGGTAAAAAATACAATTCAACGTATGTTCAAACATCACTTAATCCAAAGTCCACGTGACCGTTGCAGACAGAGCTACTCGCTATATATAAACCAATGCAAAGTTACCGACTTTTTCGTTCCGTTAGTCCCCCAAAATGAAATAAATAGGGCTGTCAAATATATCTATATAAAGCACATTTTTCAAGGAAACTATATTTAATATGAAACATTTTGTAGCATAGTTCCGTTACGTTCTTATCTCAATTTAAAATATTTTAAACGAAACGCTCGAAATTTAAATTTCAATTTATTAAATCGTACGAAACCGTAGCTTAACAAAAACAAATAACGACTTCTGAATTCATTTAAGCATAAGTTTTAATGAAAAATAAATATCCAAGACCGGTTCTTGTAAAATCAGCGTAGCTGGCAAAAACATTTGCAGAATTTTAGTTTCATATTTTAAGAGAAACAAATATTGCAACCGCTAACCTGAGTAATCCATTGTAACATGCAAACTCGCACACCACCGACACGTGCTGGAAAATGGTCAGTCAAACGTTTTTTGTTACCGTTTCAAATACCTTTCTCAATCTCCTTGGTGGATTTCATTTTTAATCCTATTTCACCGAAATGAACGTAGGTTTTGCATTGTAATAAGACTTGTTTTATTTTTAGCCAACTCCACGAGCGAACAGAGACCGACATTTTAAATAATTATTATTTAATCTATGCTTATGTACACAGACTAAGCAAAGACACTTAGACGGACTCGAGGCAAATTGAAATGAATTACTTAATGGATGGTCTCTAAATGATATTTAACGAGAGATTAATAGCATTATTATTATGGTCTAAATAAAGCTGAGAGCAACAATTTATCTATGACAACTCTGTTTTATAGCGGTTATATCGGGGTCTATTAATATCAAGGTCCGCCACTCTCTCCTGGACGAATACAATATTTTATATCGTTGCCTGATAATTCATAAAGCAAGGAACGATATTTCTTTACCAAAGAATTTATTAACTTAAAACAAACAAATATTCTTAATTGAGTAAAGTAATCAATTTATTTAAAACAAATTTCAACCAAACATTCGAACAGTTTTATTTCAATTTAGAATATTTTGTTTGTATCGTGAACGTATTCACAATGTCCAATCAAGCAGCGATTGAAAAAAAAGCAACATAAAAATTAAATCTACGAAAGTGTTCTATTTTCTAGGTAACGAGCAATTTTTTCTACGTTCTATATTTAAAATAAACCGTACGTGATTAAAATGTATTAAAGTATTTCCTTTTATAGAGATACAGAAATAAATATATCAAGCAATGTATATAAAGTTAGACATCAATCTCCTACCCTGAAACACAAATCTAACATTCAAGTTTCCAGTCACGTTTTCGTATGCAACTTGTAACTGATATCAGTTTCTGAGTAAAACGTATTGCCCGGCTTTGGATTACGTTCGTTTTATCTTTCCTTCATCAATTCCGAATAGTAATAACTTTGAATTAGCAAATCAATTTATTGATACAGCTTGAATACATATTATATAAAATATTTTTAGAGAATCTGATCAGCCTACCTGTCAACCGAAAAAAGAGTCTATTTAAATTTCAACTTTTTTGTTTTTTAATTTTCAATTATTTTTGTTTTTTTTTAAACATTTGAACATATTTAATTTGCTTTTTATTTTTTTATTGTGTTAAGGCCTTGGCCTTACATATCGCTACACGTATGTTGGTTCCGTTTAAATTCAAAGCTTAAATCTACTTCACCTTAAAGCGAAGAGTAAGCATGGAAAACTTAAAAATAGCGTTTCCATTTAAGAACATCGTTTAAAAGGCCTGCTAATCTTATATAGACTTACGTTATATTAATTATTTACCATTAATTTTTTTTTGTTTAGTTTTGTAACAAAATGTTTTTCCATAATTGTATATGTACAAGGAGAAGTAAAGTAAATATAAAAATTATAATTTAACGAGACAAAAATACATGGCTATACCTAAAATTAATTATTAATAATTGTTAAGTATTTAATCCTTTAATAATACTCAGCCTTTCAGTGCCAAGCTCTACCTCCATCCATAAATTAGGATTACTTGAACTTTGTATATAGGTACATATACAGCGTATATACCTAATTGTAAATCTTCAGTGTATAATACATGACAAAACTCTTGATTAATGGACGGAACCATTTAGTCTCAAATCCCCACATGAGGATTGAACCTAAGATTATTCGAATTCCTCTTCCGATACAGATTGTAATACAGTTTTTTAAATAATTGAAAAAGAAAGGTAGACTGCCATTTGGGCCACCTGATAAGTGGTTACAATCGCTCATAGACATACATGACTAGCCAACCCTCGCCAACATCATCGCCAATGCGCTTTTGTAACTAAAATATTTTACACTGGCTCACTGATCCTTCAGAACACAACAATACTAAGGTATTGCTGTTTGGCGACATCTATTCAGGCTAGCACAAGGCGTGTCGTTCAGGGTCGGCTGAAGATCATTCAAAATAATTTTATAAAGAAAATCTTGTTTATACGATTTTGGTATACAAGCAACCACGATATTTCTCATTCGACTCGATTATATATAACTCGTCATTGAAACTCACAGGTTCTTTAGTATTTACTTTTACTTAAATTGTCAATGGATATTTTTTTATCGTTTTACTTACGCGAACGTCTTCGTGAGTTCAACTTCAAGCTTTCCTTAGAATACCTTCAATTTCTTTGCGGTAATTTATCAGAAATAAAGTCGCTATAATTAAAATAGTAACTGAAGATATTTTAAGAAATATATGATATAATGTTTTTCATTAAAATGAAAAACATGACATCGCACAGGAATCGTCACTTACAGGAAATGAAAAAGCCTATTTCACACTTCCGAGTTAATTTAAAGCAAACGTCGATGCACACAAATGTTATAAATAGATAACATCTGAAATTAAATTCAAATGTAAAGAAAAAAAAGTTTAAATTATTTTTAATGTGTTGCTAAAATACAGAAATATCTACAAATGATGACTGCGTGGTGTTAGCTATTCTAATACCAGCAACAACATTAAACAACTAAAAATATATATTTAATTTTAAAGTTTATATTAACATGAAACTTAAAATTAAAAACACGTTTTATGTGTCTAATGTTTTGAAAATATTTTATTTTATTACTCGCCGCTTACCGATGAGATATCTTATCGATTTTCAGAAATTCAACTCATTTTCATAAGTATTAGTTTTTTGATAAAATGCATTTCACATACACATAGGGTTTATCTCGGTCACAGCAAACTATTTGCGTACAGAGCGGTTGTAGCTCTAAAAACACTAAAAAATCAGCAATATTTTTTTTATTTTTTAATAATATATTAGCTACCAGACGGCTCCAGACGAGTAGAATAAGGTCCTGCATAATACGTTTATATAATGCTATATACATCTCTATTAGTCATCTTTTTTTTCCGACAACTTCAACAAACGTCACCATATTTCCTCAATCAAATCCTTCCCCACAGATCAGATTGTAAGTAAAAACCGTCAGGTAAAAAATCCGTTAGGTAGTTTTTGAGTTTATCGCTTACAGACAGACAAATGTAGTAGATATTATAATATTACTAGCTGTTACCCGCGGCTTTGCCCGCGTATAATATGAATATATTTACAAATTAACTTAAAATAAGTAACTGTAAGACCTCTTTGGTGTGTATTACAGCCCTTAGGGTAGAATATCCAGAAACGCTTAAATGCGAATCAACTCATTTTTAATCGGTAGCCCAAAAATTAAATTTCGAGCTTCGAACTTCAAAATGACAGACTTCCAGACTAACCTGAATACGAAATATTAACACCTATTTTTCCCATTAGGCCTAAAATATCAAGAAACGCTTGAATACGTATCTACTTATTTTTAATCAGTAGCCAAAAAATAAAAATTTCATGCTTCTAATTTCAAAATGACGGACTTCCAGGCTAACTTTTATTCCAAATGTCAAACACTATTTCTCCCCTTAGGCGTAAAATATCCAGAAACGCTTAAATACATATCTACTCATTTTTAATCAGTAGCCCAAAAATAAAGTTTCCTACATCTATCTTCAAAAATGGCGGTCTTCCAGACTATCCTATAAACGAAATGTCACCCGTATTTCCCTCCTTAGGCGTAAAATACCCAGAATCGTTTAAATACGTATCAACTAATTTTTAGTCGGCAGCCCAAAAATAAAATTTCCTACTTCTAACTTCAAAAATGACGGACTTCCAGACTAACCTACACAAGAAATGTCAATATCTAGAAACACTTAAATACGTATTTAATTATTTTTAATTAGTATCCCAAAAATTTTTATATATATATATAATATAAAATATTAAGGATCATACGTTAATTTACTGGTCGTTATCATTTAATCACCAACCATCTTTTAGTATTAAGCTGTCATAAATCGATTCAATAATAACGAAGTTTCTTGTAATAAGCAGTTTTTAAATATTAATTATTAAGAACATTTTAACAATCATTTTCAAAAAATGGCTCATAGTTTTTGGATTTTGTTATTTGTAGGTAAAAAACACTCATACAAACATGCATTTCCTATTGAGACCTCATAGCATAAGTTTTTTTTAAACGCTATAACCTTTACTCACAAACAGAAGAATAAATACCGATTTCCATAAATCAAACATTGAAATAGACTAACCTGAAGAATAACTTCCATCCTAAGTTTCACCCTCTTATGTGATGAATTTACAAAAAAGGTTCAGAAGTGCAATTCTGGAAGAATTCGCTTCGCATCTCACTCGTAAAATGTTGACAATCGACTACGGGGATACGCCATTTTGATACGTGTATTCTATAAACGTTACAATTATTAAAGGGAATGTCGCAACATTCTGTCAATTCACGCTCGTTTTCTCACACCAGAAATAACGAATTTCCATATACATTTTCATCTTTCCTTAGGAGATGAAATTTCAAAAATCTTCTCTTTGTGCTCACCTTCGTTCCAAAATGAATTCTTGCGCAAAATGTCATCCTGCTTTACTCTCCGGTTAAGGCTGTACGTTGTATGTGAGTAAGTTATCTTAAAAAATATTAAGTCCATTACTTATTATAACCTCAAAACTTATGAATTGTTTAGTTAATTTAGGATGAGAAGAACTTTTTTATATCACATTAATTTAGTATTATTCAGAGTTTCTTATAATAATGGTCGTTTTGAACGAGAAATAACTTAATTAAGAAAAGCGAACGTTATCTCTGTGTGAATCTGTTAGCCAGTGAGTGCTATTTCTACGCTCAGGGTATATATGTGATGTACGCACACTAACTTACGCAACTGGAAATATGCTCTACTATATATCACCGATTCCAAATAACGACGTTATTTATTTAATGTGCAATATTTTAAACTCTTCTGTACTTCGACTCATACTAATAAAAATTACAACTAGGTGGAACAACAATAAATAATACATATGATAGTAAAAATCCTAAAATATATTATTTTATCAAAACATTTAGTAGAGACTGTGTATAATAAGTCTTGTTAAATGAAAACGGTATAAATTCACGAGCCCCGACACACCTTTTTAACGAAGCAATTAAAAGAAAAATGATAGCATGAAATTTTTCGTTAACAATGAACGACAAAGGGTCGGATGTAATCTTTGAAAGATTGTAATTTACCTCGAGGTTCCTCCAAGTAAAGGAAAGTAAGTATAATACAAACAGATTTTCGAGCACCTCGTTTGAGGTAAACGGATTGAACTCTTACTTAGATCGAATAAATTCCATATAATAATAATAATAGTAAAATCCTGTAAATTTCCAACTGCTGGGCCAAGGCGTCCTCTCCCTTTGAGGAGAAGGTTAGGAGCATATTCCACCACGCTGCTCCAATGCGGGTTGGTGGATTCACATGGTATTTCGTATATATTAGGCACATGCAGGTTTCCTCACGATGTTTTCCTTCACCGCCGAGCTCGAAATGAATTATAAAAACAAATGAAAATTCCTAGTCCTTGCCTGGGTTTGAACCCACAATCATCGGTTAAGATGTACGCGTTCTAACTACTGGACCATCTCGATTTCTTATTATAGTGAAATAGTTTTGACAGATATTGCATTCAATTTTACATTTCGTTGCACACATATAGATAACGAATATTTTATCTCCGGGTAATATTATAGTTTCTATATATATCTGAATTTCTATCGCGTTTCTGCTCCGAGGGATTACTTTTCATTCAAGTGATATTGTAGTTAATTAAACACTTCTTTATTAAAAGGTTGAAATGGCTCTGAGGCTAACTTATTTATCTTATTTACGTTTATAGATCTCCAATCGGATTTCTCTGTTAAATGATTAAAAACACACGATTATTTCATTTACATATTATGTACATATATTTTAAAAGATTTTATATTTCAACGAACGAAAACAAAAATACACAAGCATAAAAAAATCAGAGCACCGCTTTTGATATGAATTCTTGTGAATTGCATTTCATTTTCGGATACGGTTCAACATTGAAACGGTGTTAAAAAAACATTTCTTTCGCCATTGTTACAGATGCTGTTGCGGACAATACTCACGGGAAAAGATTTGGTGATATTTTTTAAGCAAAATGTAAGTAACAACATTCTTTTCTCATTTTCAATTCGCATTCTTGCTTCTGACCCTGAAATAAAAAAGCAATGGATTTATTTAAAATATGCTCAGTTTCTTTACTGCTGAATAATATGTCCTTAAATTACGTTGATATTTCGATGTTATTTGTATTTTGTTTTATTATTGGATTAATGTTACACAACACATACACACATTTTACTTAACACGCACATACGACCTTATGTTATTTGTCTCTTTCTTTCGAAATTATAAATTATTACTGTGAGAGAATGGGACAGATAGCATTTTCTTGAGTAAATTTGGCTATAACTTAGCTTCATTAAAAATTGCTTTCAATTAAATACTGTATTGTTACGATTCCAACAAAATTTAAAATTTTATATATTTACTAATTTCAATAATTTTACCTAAACCCTTCAATCGTAATACATAAAAACAACAGAGTAAATATTATTATATAAGTGAAACAAAATAAGAATCAATTGATTTTAAAAAGGTTTTTTTTTCGATAAATAGATAAAAACTCTAAATGTCAAATTATGAAAACAGATGAAAAATAAATAAACGCAATATGTCAAGCCATTAACGTGAAAAATACTATTGCTAATTATTATAGCAATATATTGAAATAATATTTTTTTACATATTTATTATTGGTTTATAAGAGCCTATCTCTTATAAACCAATAATAAATATGTAAACATATTTCGAATAAACAAGTATTAGATATAATTTCCACCCAAGCTTCACTGCGAGAGAAACAACTCATAATACTAAATACTTATTTAAAAAATGATGAGCAAAAAATATATCCTTTATGCAGTAATTTCTAAGAAAACATATTACAAATTAGCATTTTTAATAAGTTTTAATTAGTTTTGTACTAAAATCTTTATGAGAGAAGCCACGTTTCTTGCTAAGTAAACAAGCACTAGGTAATTCGAAACCTCATTTGATTAATTGAGTCGTCCCCTTAATTGAAGAGTCCACAGTAACTTTGCGTTTTACTTTGCTGAAGGCAATCGGTAAATAAGATCTTTAAAACTTCGCAATAAGATCTTTAAAGTGTTAATATTACCAACTTGATAATAATGTTTATATTTATTCAAAATTTTTACAAAGGAATCGTAAATACTAAATATAACTACAAATTAAAAAAGCCAGTGTAACTACAGACACAAGGGACATAACATGTTAGTTCCCAAGGTTGGTGGCGCATTGGCGATGTAAGGAATGGTTAATACAGTTCTTACAGTGCCATTGTCTATTGGCAGTGGTGATCATTTACACTCAGGTGGCCCATATATTCATCCGCCAACCTATAACATAAAAAAAAATGTAAAATCTACTCACGTTAATTATATTGTAAAAAAATAAGGCAGCTTTTACCTGGCTTTAAACAAACAGGTTGAATTACGATTCTTCTATGATTCTACCACCAAACAGCGAAAACCATTCAGAATTCACACACTTATTACAATTTCCATTCGCCAAGACATCATCTTAAGATATAATTTTGTTGCACTTGTATCTCATTCACTCAATCATCTGGCTCACTCACCATTATAAACAGAACTCAGATCTTTAAATATCCAATATTACTATATAGTGGTAGAGTAACTAACTAGTGGGTATCTAACGAAACAAGCCAGCACGTAGTTTAAGTACCCGTTCTTTTATACAAATAGCTACTTCAAATCGCAAAGTATATAAAAAAAGAATCAAATCAGTCTAAACAGATACATATACGAGCAACAGTTTTAATTAAATAAGAATTTCAAAATAATATACAAAAACTGCAAGGAGCGCCGTTTAGTTTTGTCTGTACGTTTTTTCAAAAAGGAAAACTGATCTTTCATTCACTTTTCCTCTTTACTTTTGAATATTCCGAGTATTAATTAAACAAGCTTATATACGCGTAACATACATTCGATAAAAAACAAGGAAGAATATGTATGCTTTCGACGTATTGAATTCGAAATCAAACATGCCGTTTCCTGAAATTGATATTGTAGTATAAACATTTTTACTTTTTATTAAATGTATTCTGGAATATACTGTATACAGCTCATATATTGAAACAGAAATATATAAAATACACTTTTACATTTCCATAACATGTCACGTAATCTCTATATTCATACATACTATGATGATGCTTCTATAAATTCCTTTATAAACTATTATCCGATACGACATGCGTTAAAATATTATTCGTGCTCAAATGTGTGTCATTTTTGAAGGCTGTCAATTGAACGATATTGTAATTGGTACAGCGCCATCTAGCGGTAATTTATAACAGTGCTGGTATTACATAAACTGTCTCAGTAAAAAAAAACCCACTCATATAAGTATCAATTTTAATGGTGATTGTTTAAGCGGTGTGTAAGTCTATTTATCTTAAACATCTATTTTTAATTATTAAGATTCGTTTGAGTCTTATCTATAGTAATAGTATGAACACTTAACAAAGGCCTTAAACATTGGTTAAGATATAAAGTACAGATTTCATTCATTAAACACTTTATTGAAAGCTCTTAAGAGTAATTATTGATATCCACAATCCTTAATCGATCGCTATTCGAATATTATGACTTAAGTGATCTGGAAATTAAGTTGTCTTAAAACAAACCGAACGAATCTATAACAAACGTTAAATTTAATTATTTTCAAGAATAGAGTTCTATCGAATGTCAGGAGTGGAACTCCATCGGTGCTCGGAATGAAGAGCTCAAAGGGAAATGTGAAATTGAATTTAGCAGTGCACTAGTTTGTAATAAACAAGTTATTTTAGCAGCAATAGTTGTACAGAATATTGATTTGTATTCCAAGTTTTATTTAAGATTGAATGGCGCTCAAGCGAAAATCGTATTTATTACGCTTCGAATCGCGATGGCTTCGGATTATACTAAATTGCTGAAAGTATCAGCCTAAATCAGGCTTCAATCAAATTACGTAAAATCCATTCCTAAATCATATACTCCCAGAATTATTACGAAATATTCCTAATAATTATTTTTATGGAACGTATAAACGAATTCGACTGAGAGCTTTTGCTTCGAATTGTAAGGTTGTTAAAAATAAAGCGATATTTCAAGAACGAGATAAAATATTTTCTAAAACCAGATAATAAATAAATTCTGTATTTATTTAAGTGTTTAGATAAAATATTTTCTAAAACCAGGTAAGAAATAAATGCATTTTTTCATATTTATAAGAATATATATGGCTCTTGATTCAATTTCTTTATTTTTTTCTATTTAAGCGATGCCGTTTCATATAATTACATAATGTATTATTTACCACCGGTCCACATTGGAGCAGCGTGGTGAAATAAGCTGGTAACTGGTTTTTCTCCTTCGAGAGCATTTACATTCTTTTTTTTTTTTGTAAATGTATCATTTTATTAACATCGAAGAAATACATTTTACGCTAAGAATTTGAAAAGAAACCTTGGTACAAGTACATTCGTAATAGAAAATTTATATCGCTAAACATATTTCATATAACTTCGTTTTACAGTTACGTAACGTAATTAACTATTCCTCATACCGAAATTGTGCACAAAGCTTGACAGTGAAGGATAATTTACTAAGGAAACCTAATATGTACAGCGTAATGTAACAAATATGACGTCTAAAGACTTGAAAACTTTCTACATATACAAAGGAATATAAGGTAATAAACGTTTAGTTTTATTATTACGTTTGTAACAGACACATTGTTCTGATCGAAATGGCCTAATGGCTGGAATGCATGACCAAAGGTTCAAAACCGAGCACGCCCGGGCTTTTGACGTGCTGAATGTTCGTTTATAATTAATCTTTTTATCGTGAACATGTGACATGCAAGTTGTGTTGGATGAAATTCTTCCACATGGTTATACACTTACCCACATAAAAACAAGATGTGGAATTGTCTCCAAAAACCTTAACTTTAAGATAATAGGCAACCCAATGAGAGACTTAAAGAATATCTGCCTTAGGTTCTTTAATTTATTTTATTCCTAAACTTCAATGATAATTATTTTAATACAATAACGCAAACCCATCACGAACGATCGTTTGGTTATAGTAAGGTATCAACATATCGATAAAAATTTTAAGCATACCTATCTCGTAAAATTTAAATTTTAAAATGTGTATTTTATAAAACAATCATCAATGTTTAAAGAAAAGTCTACACTCATCCAATGATTCTCGTTGACTTTATTCAAATTATCTGTATATATACTGTGAATACAGATAAATGATAATGTTGTATAAATATTGTGGCGCAGCTGTTAGTGTTCCTACTTAGTGAAAAACATCCCGCAGGGAGTTTCGAGTTCCAAGATTACAAATAGAATAAACACCCTTTTTTCTAGAACGAAAACCGTTGCAGGATTTGAAGATACAATTTCATGACATATAATTTTTGAGGATATCCTTGATTAATCTTTATAAAAGATTCTATAAATCTAATATAACATATCGACACTAAAGGTCGAAATATTTAAGGTGTAAATTCGTTTTCATACAAAAGTTACGTTTATGTCTATCAAGAAGCTATCGGTCGAATTTGGCAAGTTTGAAAAAGAACTAAAGTGTGCAACTTTTTTAATTCGAGCCTTCTCTTTATCTCAACCAGAGGAAAAATAAATAAACATGCGCTTTCCCTTTTTTCCTACTCTTATTTCCATTATTTTTAAAATTTTTATTTATGTGAAAAAAAATCTGTTGACAACCAAACGAGGAACGCAACTAAAAAAAGTTGAACTTAAACTGAAACGGTTCAGTTTAAGTTCAACTTTTTTTAAAAATATATAAATTTTATTAATATTAATAAATATTAAAAAAATGTACTAACGTTTCGATTTAATTTAAAATACCGTTACTAGGATGACATGACATCAAAGATAGACTTGAGTAGAAAAGGAGCGATAGGTACTTGTATATTACGATGTAGAGAAAGAATACAATAAATAAGAATAAATACTTAATTAAATTAAACACATACAGATTTACATTATACACTTTTAAATTAGACACATACAGATTTCCGCACGATGTTTACCTTCACACTCGAACAGGAGATCATTTATAAATACTAATTAAGTATATTATTTAAATGCAATGGTTATCTGAGTTTGAAACCGCAATCATCGGTTAAGATAATTCACGAGCTCTAACCATTGGGACTTATACCTTTGTTGTACTTATAATATATAAAACGTTTCCTTTACAATAATTTCCTCTATTGACGGGAAACATTTTATCCATCTTCCACATTTAATATCACAAAGATGGATCCGCAATGATTTAAAAATCAATGAATAAAAGCTACACACTCGACCTGATATCTTTTAAATACAGGACACAAAAAAGTAAAAAAATGACCTAGCCCCGTTCACGACAAACACATAAGAGGTATAAATATTTATTAGCAAGAATCAATTTTGCTATTTTTATCACAGAAAGCCACGACCGCAAAACCAATTCGTATATTTGCATATTACCCATATATTTCGCAAATAAACGTAAAATGTATTTCATTCAAAGCTAGCTTGTAATATTTTGTTTATCCACCAAAGTTGTGAGTGGCTTTATACAAATATACAAATATTTGCTATAAATAGATTTTATTAATAAACAGCATCAATTTTGCTAATTTGATTATACATCCAAAATGGATGGTTAGGCCTCCTTTTCTCTTAATAGGGAGGTTTGGATCTTATTCCAACAAGCTACTCTAATGTTGGTTGGATACACGTGATGAAAAAAAATTTTTTTGACACTCTTGGGATTGGTCACAATTTTCTCATTAAGCAGATAAAACTCAGTTTATGTTGCCCGGGGTTGAACCTATAATCTCCAGCCAATGAGCACATTCCTTCACATATAAATAGTTTCTCGAAATAAATGTATCTGATTGTTAGTTAAATAAAATACAAAAAGAATCTATTAACTTCTCTCTTTGAACACCGGAAATTAAATAGACATTCTAGTAATGTTTATTTTTCAAACTAAATAATAATTATGCACTCTTTGCCTTATAACTTAGAATCCGTACATCTGTTCTAGATAAATTAAATACAAAACATCTAGATACATGCGATGTTTTGCAAATATAATGTTAAGTAAGATTAGTAAAACACAGCGTGTGGCTGTTTAGTTTATATAAGCTGTGATATAACGATCCAGTAAATTAGTAACAGAAGCCGATACGAATAAGAAGAGCTAAAGTTGCAAGGCTGCGGAAAAGTTATATATATTAACAGGATATTTCGAAATTGCATGTAATATTTGTTTAAGTATAAGATAATACGGAAATGCAAGTTTTTAATGAATATTTATCTTTGTATATTGCGAATTAAACAGAGCAGATATTAATCTACATATTTTGATAGAGCTTACAAAAATTTTAAATACTGCAATCCAAAATATAGTTTCTTGTAGTGAATAGATTTGTATTCCAAAAAAAAATACATAATACATAATCAGCCTGTAAATTTCCCACTGCTGGGCTAAGGCCTCCTCTCCCGTTGAGGAGAAGGTATGGAGCATATTCCACCACGCTGCACCAATGCGGGTTGGTGGAATACACATGTGGCAGAAATTCGTTGAAATTAGACACATGCAGGTTTCCTCACGATGTTTTCCTTCACCGCCGAGCACGAGATGAATTATAAACACAAATTAAGCACATGAAAATTCAGTGCCTGCCTGGGTTTGAACCCGAAATCATCGGTTAAGATGCACGCGTTCTAACCAATGGGCCATCTCGGCTCTGCATCTCAAAAAAAAATGGACACGTGTATTTATATCAACGAGTCTTTATTAAGTTTTAAAAATAAAAAATGACTTCAAAAAGGATAAAATATTATAACTGTTGATGTTTAAATTAAAAAAAAAAACCATTTTTTTCTATGCTTAATAAATTAAATAACATTTTTCATTTGTTGCTCGGAGTATTATGAAATTCATGGTTGAATACCGACTTGTTCAATTTAATGACGTAACATAGCCAATTACACGCGAGTACACATCAGTAACGATGTGTCATTTGTCAAAAGAAGAATTGTATACACATACAATGATATTAGGAACATTCTAACTCTCCTTTTAATTCGCTATAATGACCACCTCATTTCACTTGACTGTTCGCTTTCACAGGTAAGCTGTGTAAGTTTTTTAAACAAATTTACTTTACAGAGATAGGTTAGCTTTATGCAAGCCCGTCTGGGTAGGTACCACCCTATCGTCAGGTATTCTGCTGGCAAATTACAATCCTTAGTATTGTTGAACTCCGGTTTGAAGGATGAGTGAGCCAGTGGAACAACAGGCACAAGTGACATAACATCTTAAATAAAAGAATATGACAAAATCATTTAATGATTATAATTTTTATTTTTTTTAGATAACATAGTACAAACATGGTTGGGCAAATATACTCGTTAAATTTGTACGAGTATTAATAATAATTATAAACAAAAAACCAACACTGATTTCACGCTAACAAAGCCAAATAAGTACTAGTCACTACAAAGTATAAAAAAAAGTCGCTTTCTGTTGTCTGTCTGTCTTGTATGTATACTTAGATCTTTAAAACAATGCAGTGGATTTTGATGCGGTTTTTAAAAAAAAATTGAATGACTCAAAAGGAAGATTTACAAACGCTGACTGAACCCTACGAGATAGATAATGTACAACAGTATTGTACACCTTAAAAAGGTCTACAAAAAGTCCGTAATGGTATATACCTATCTCCTATAACCCACGATATAATAGCTTATTTACGAAGCGATTTAATCCCTTTCCAATAAAGTACCTAAAATATATTGTGAATTTACATGAATATTTTCGTCGATATTACAGATTTAAAATGCAGGGACATAGCGGTTTCTATTGTCAAAGCTGTGAACGTTGTATATAAATACTTTCTGTAGTATATTTAGCATTGACATTGCACCCGTGCAAAGACGGGTCGGGATCACTAATTTTATCACTAATTATATTATATATATATATACAAACAGGCAAAGACAACGCAGTTCAGTAACTTGTTCTTCTCTGACTGTTTGTGATTTACTTTTTTGTTTGGTAGCTGTTGTACACAAATAATAAGCAAGAGGTGTCGTGGGACGTAATTTGGAACGAAGTTAATTTCGTTATATATTATGTATTAAATAAAAGACACATTGAACATTAAGAATATTTGAGAACAATCATATTCTCCTCCTCACCTCATATTCTATGAGCTATCCTAACCTACACCGTTGGTTGCCTGGAAGAGATCGCTATGTAGCGATAAGGTCGCCAAAATTGTACGCCTCTTTTATTTAGGCTCGATCTATGTTGTATTTATTTATTTTCTCTGTGTGCTGTACAATAAAGTATAAAGTAAAGTAAATTTATATAAAACCGTCTGTAATAACAAAGAGAAGGAAAATAAAGCTTTTCTATAATTGACGATTTCTAAAAGTTTACTCTACTGTGCTCGAATCATGAAAATTCATATATATTTTCCTACAATTAACAATGATTATTATCTTCGAATTTCAACCATTACGCGAACACTGGTGCTATTAAATCCTCATCAAATCGCTATTAATACATAGTTTGTTGTGTAACATTGACGCTGTTACTTAAGACATATGCAACAAAGCAATTGTTCTAGATCTTGTAAGTCATACGTAACTATGGATATCCTATTACTACAGCAATCTGTTCGTAATAAGCCTTTGAATTTAGTACTACGTTAGAGCAATGGATATACCTTGAGTACTTCATTACAGATCACAGATTAGTGACTAAATTCCTAATTAGACATGAAATTATCTTATCATAGCAAATGGGTAATTATGTCGAAGTAATTTTTAAAATTTATAAATTACTAAAATGTCATATACATTTAAAAATCGTATTTCCATTGAACTTAAACAAACAATAAAACGTTTATAAGACCGAAATCATATTGATTTCCTTCAAACCGAATTCGGCCAACGTGGTTGTTGTTAAAGCTATTTTGTCCAAGAGTGTGAAAAAGTAGAAGTGCATTTTAGCGCAAGGCCAATAGTTTTACATGCATTCCAAGAAGGGAACTCACGGCTAAAAAACATCTCAAAACCTGGCTAAAACAACGAAGAAATCTACAAAAAAAAATTAACAAGGGTTATAAATAAGAATACAAACAATGAGCCAAAATAAATGAATATTAGTATAATGAAATGATTAACCAATTTAAAATGATAAACAAAAAAATAAGCTTTTTGTACTTTATTGATTTTCTCTATAAACTTTGACACCCCATTCTATCTTCGAAGACTTCCGAAGCTTCAAAGATCCGAAGATAACTTATAATAAAAGCAAAACGTCCATATTTACTTAAAGACCGCTCATTGAGTATGCTTTTTTTACTTGTATAAATCTTATATCATTGACATTGTTGTATATAAATATTTGAGAATAATCATCGCTGTTTGACTGATCGCCATGAAAGTTGGTACACACAAAAAATATACTTATAGGTAATTTTATTATACAAAATACTTTGATCAGAGCAAAATGACGTCTCAACTTCTATACCTTTTTAACTGATCGCCATGATAATCTATACTTATAATATAAATGACATTAAGTACAAAACAGACATTAACAGAAATTTGTCTGTTACTCTTTCACGGCCAAACCTCTGAACTAAATTAGTTGAGATTTGATTTGATTGAATTAATTGCAAGCTAAAATTGGAACAAAGATAACTATATATCTGTGATTATTTTTATAATTGTGACAACCACACTTAAATCCAACGTTTAACAAACCACCAAAGAGAAAAGAGACATTGCTCTTTAACATTAAATAGTAAAGGTATATTATGCTTGTATGATTTTATACGAATGAAATAGATAAATAGAATTACTTACATACAAAGTGAAACTAGGTAGGCGATTGGAATTAATTTTAAACTCTACCCCTCCCTTGCCCATCAATCCAAAAACCAATTTAAATTGAACAACAATCCCGTTTCGAGGATATTATAAAAATGAAAAAAAAAGTGTATTCTCTAAGCATTTAATTAATTTTTGTATCAAATGAAAGATCATTTTCTTATAAGATTTTCGTTTCTTAATCTCATAATTAATTAAACTTTTTACTAAATCTTGTGACTTTCCTTTCTAAATTATCTATGTATATGCATATGATTTAAGAGTACCGATGAAGCTTAAAAAAACTTTAATGTTCACTGCTAAGACACAATGTACTAGAGATAGTTTGAGGACTGTTTCCACTACACTGCCTCAGAACGGCTTGGTAATATGCTTCAGAATATCTTTCAATTTAAGATATTTTACTTCATGCCCGATGTTTAATTGAAAAGCTATTTTTTAAAATTATTGTATAGGTAGGCCGAGCAAACATGCCACCTGTTGTTAAGTGGTCACCACCATCCATAGACAACGGCGCTATAAGAAATATCACCCATTCCTTACATTGCCAATTACTAACCTTGGTAACTTTAAGATGTTATGTCCTTTGAGCCTGGAGTTACACTGGCTCACTCACCCTTCAAACCGGAACACACCAATACTGGGTACTTTTGTTTAGTGGTATATCTGATGACTGGGTGATACCTACCCAGACGGGCTAGCACAAAGCCATACCACCAAGGAAAAGTATACAATTATACATATTTTCAGTTTAGTCTACATCTTCTGTACTCTTTTCTTTACTCTGTATATTCTAATTTATACAATTATTTAACAATTATATAAATTAATGAGGTACCCGTCAACACTTCGTACGGGTGAAATAAAAAACTCGATCTCAATGCCACCTACGGGGTCCAATCTAAATCATCCAGGGACCCAAACACACACAATAACTTTTATCAAAATCGTTCCAATCATTTAAGAGGAGTCCAATTATATACACACGTACACAAGATTTATATATAAAGATTATCGAACCGTCCCAATTTAAGGTAGGTTAAATAAGGATTTAAACCCGTGTTATTTATTAACAATGTCATATAAAAATTCGCCCTGTTAATGAATTGGCATACATTTGTCTTAACTGTACTTACACACATTTTTTATATGAATATCTCGTAAAATTTCTTATATAATTAATAAAGGGTACAAATAAATTGTATCTGCATAAAATATTTAATAATAATATATTATTTATTTTGATAAGGATTGATACTTTGTGACAGTTACCTAAACTACAGTTATCGTTTCCCAGTTTTTTTAAACATCTAAGTAAATAGTTACTGTAATATATTATTAAAAAATAAATACGGTTACATTGACTTTATGGTATGGTAATATACATATAAAACTGTCATAAAAAGGTTTTTTTTTTTTTACTATTTAAAGCGCCTAGACCGAAAATGTTCATCAGTATATTAGGCTTATGTTACTTATTTACTTGTTATTATAAATGCAAAAGTAACTGTATCTGTCTGCCTCTTACTCTGTCATGACCAAACCACCGAACCGGATTTGATGGAATTCGGTAATAAGCAACTCAAGATAGGAACCAATCCCATAGGCTATTTTTTTGTGCCTAACACCTGACAAAAACCAATCAAACGCTAGCAAAGCTGCTGGTAATGACTCGGATGCAATATATAATATACTTTGTAACTTGTAATCGTATTTTAAATATAAATTAAAAACATATAAATATCTAATGTCAATTGAATTGATAATTACATTAACCGTTAAAGACAGAAAAACAAAACTTAGTAACTTAGATTTATTAGTAGTGGCGAAAGTATTTGTTAAAGTTTTTAAGCCACTTAAACGATTTGCTTTTAAGGCAGTTATTATATCAAATATTAACATTGAAAAGGCTTTATGTCCTCAGAGTCCCATTTTGTGAGATACTTCGACGAACGTAGCCAAGAAAATTAATTGGCAAAATACCTGGGGGTAAAATTGAAAAGCGCTGAAATCTCAATTGGTAAGCTTTAGAAACAGAAAATTGTGTTGCAATTATGGCATTTATAAGCAAGACGCTAAGGTCTACTGGTTTATAATATGCCTCATATAACTTGTTTCGCATAAAGCAAAGCCTCTTCAATTTTTCTGCGTAAAGGTTCCCTCCTCTATGATAGCACTTAGAAATTGTATGCTATAAAAATGAATAATTGTAAATAAATAAATTTAAATTATTTCATATGATTATTCTAAAATGGGCTTTCCTGTAGATGAATATTTTAATTATAATATTATTTAATATTTTGAATGTATTTATTATACTATTTGTAATGATATTATTATCATCTTAAAACTAAGAATCTAAAGTTTTTAAGCTATGAAAACAAATATTTAAGGAATGTATATTTTTTATGTCAGAATTTGTTTTATATTTATTTTACAATAATTTGTAAATAAAGCGTTTTTTTTTAACCAAGTATTAGAAACCGCCACCTATATTATACTAAAGGAAACTCTTAAATCGGTAACGAATACTTAATTCCGAGACGTGCTGCCATCTCTTGGCCATACATAGTACTTAGTGAAAACTTAGTAAGCTCTTAGAAAGTGCGTCACGTCGGTTTTTCGCTTTGTGTCGCTGCCAGCAACATTTAACACTTAAAATATTACATCCTTAAATATTTAACACACTTCTTTCTTCACCTTTAAAGGATACAACTAATTGAAAGCAAAATAACTTTAAAATTGGAATCGTAAAATTCTGAAAAATCTTAAGAAAATGATCTAAACTTTACACAACGATAACAGAAAACACATCAAAATAATACTTAACCTATTGTTTCAGATGTACAAAGTGTTTGATGTGATATTGTATGTCGACATTACCCTGAGTTAGCGCCCTGACCCCATGCCTCGGCTTTCGACATGCAATCCCCTTCACCACGACTACGCCACTACAGGTCCCCAAAATATTCCAAGCATGCTAGCAATCACCCGCAATACGCTGAGAAGGCATGAATCTAAAAAAAACATTTACAACTTGCGAAAACAATTGGATCAAAAGTTAATAAAAGTCGACCGTAAACTTGATATCAGTTATTACTTTTTTCAGATTTATGCCCACTAATGTATTTAATGTTAAAGTTTAACCTCCTTTTTTTATTTTATTATCATTTCCGTATGTAAACAACCTGCATTCCATGCAAGTTAGTTTTGTAATTATGTTTGTTTTTGTTACTTTCCCGTACCTAAGGAAGCAGTTCAAATAAAGTTAGTGGTTTTGATAGCATGAACTCTGTTAGCGCTTAGTTTCTGTTCTTTGTTATTTTCCGCTTTTTTTCAAAGCTTGTCGTTCACATGGACGCATGCTATAAAGCCTTTGGGCTTTTGAAACAACAACAGGTAAGCTGAGAGTACAACACAAAACCGGCTGCAGGAATTACACTTTTTTAATATTTAATTTTTTTCACCATTTTCTCTTTTGAACAAAGACTTAAAATACATGAGACATTAAATCTCACGCAACGTAATTAGTTTTTAATATCATATATAGGCCATGTTCGATAATATGTTAAACAAAAATTTAAAAAAAATTTTACAAAGTCAACTACGTACTTTGCACGATGCTTGAACCAATTAGGCCTTGTAGATAGTCTTAGTCTAAAAATTATCGAGCACTCTAGAAAGTTCTCCTCGTATTTGAAGAGCCCATTAACAATATTGTAACAGACTTTGATACAAATATAGTTAGTAAAAGTCAATTTCATTGCGAATTTGGAAATTTATTAACTTTTACAATTATTTTATATCTAATTATAGGTTTAAATAAATCTTTATAAGAGTTTCTAAAATTAGGATACATACATATATATATTGCGCGATTCGTATATATCAGCGTAAAATTCAACAATGTAAATTATTACCATACATACGTTTAAAAGTATCTTAACATCAAACTCGTTCAGAAATTTGCATTGTACTCATAGTTTAAGATAAGATGCTACTAGTAGATCTTAAGCAAGAATGTCAATTAGTTTCATAATAGCCTATTCGTTATACAGTTGCGAAAGAATCTTCATTTAATTTTCGTAATTTGAATAAAATATTAAAGACCATACCACAGTATGATAATAAGACATATCACAATATAGTGATAACTTATTTCAGCTGTAATAACTTAAATAATATTGTCATTATAGATACCTGAGTTAAATTTCTTGAAGACATAATTCGTTCTTTATCTGATCTTATTAAGAAAACTTAACTTACTTAACTTCGGAACTCAATGAACAGATAATTTCAAATCGATTTAACACATTCAAAGTTTCCATTTCATCAAATATTGGTACAGCTTCATACAGTATTAAATCGTTCTGAGAGGTATCAAGGATAAATTCGTTGAGGCGAATAGCACGTAGATAAGCTTATCAACACATCACGTACCGCCCATCAACGCAATATTGTCACTCTATTATTAATCATACATTTATCCTGGGACAATTCATATCATAACATTCATTGTATAAGAGTTAGTCAGACCCGAATGTTATTGACCAATTTAGTTTGTACTTTTGTTTTAAATAGACCTCATATGCCACATAGACCCTTATATGAGCCATATTATATCATCTCACTCAAATATATCATTCTTATAATTTGAACTATGAAGTATAGAAATTATATATGTAGTGGAAAAATATTTTAATGCTCCATCAATAGTTTATTGGCATAATACATATGTCGTCACGCATGGGAGCGGTTATTACTTAATATCGCATCGCTTGTTCAGTTATCAGCCCGGTGATGCGAAAACAAGGGCGTGATATGCGGCTTCACGCTTTGTACATGGAGTAGTCCGCACACCACCATCATGTATCCTATTACACATTTTCATAACAACAAAGCGTGAGTTTACTTCTTTTCCTGATTTAGGAATGAACGAGTTATTTTTTTGAACTCCCGCGGCTATTGTTTAATTAAACTAAATTATTTTTAATTGATGTATTATATTTTTAACAGGACGATGACTGCAATATGCTTCGTCTGCAATCTACCAATTCTATCCCACCAAGTTGGCTTAGTGTGGGCTGGAGGAAACGGATGGGACGAGCTTACACGGTCAACATTAGAAGAAACCACACTTCGACAAAGACTTGGCAATCGAAGAGATTCCTCTGCACAAGTATGTTGTGTTTCACCCCCAGAACCAGATGTTGCAGATCAACCTCGAGGTATTTAATATTTTTATTTTCGTTTTATTTCGTAAGCTAAATAATGTTTTATGACTAATTTGTAAAAAAAATAATCATTGTTTCTTGCTAGGTGGTCCCAGACGCCGCCGTTCTTCGTTGGCCCAATTAACAGATATTCTACGAGAATGGGGGGGAGGTGGAAGTAATGCACCAAGACGTCAACGCGCTCCGCTATCGAGACGCGAAACTTTAGCAGACCTGGCCCGATCGCTACCATGGGCCCGCCATGAACCACCACCACGTCGGCGACGTGATTCTTCAGCAGATTCTGGTATTAAATCATCTGCTTCAAAAAGACGAGACTCAAAAGCAATTATACCACATGATTTTCGATCTGAATTTCCTACATGTTTGGAACGTAAAGATTCCACTACAGTTATTGCTTCAAGAGATCGCCGTGTTAAGAGGCGTGGCTCAAGTGATGGTAAAGAACGCAGAGATTCTGTTGAAGGTCATCGACACCGAAGAGATTCTGTAGCAGCTCCCCCGCCGCGAATTGTTGCAACTCATAGGAAAAGGAGAGCATCTCCTCCTACACCGGCGCCTCCTTCATTTGTTGATGCTTCATCAGATCCCGGTCCATCTACTCATGTACCAGCTGTTACAGTAGTAACTGTACATGAACCGAGCCGGTCAGATGGAGAATGCCCACCAATGACTATGCCAACAATAATCACTTCAGCTGTAACACCTTCTCCCACTTCTCCAACAATACCAACTTCTAATGCTACTCAAACAACACAAGCTTCACAAGCATGTCAAGCTATACCAGTAACACCGATAACACCTAGTGGAAGAACGCCTCCAAACTTAGGTGGTCGAAGAGATTCCACTACTCAGTGTGGTCGAGCACGAAGAGACTCACGAGCCACTGCTAGTCCAGAACGTAGATTAGGTAGACTGCAACGACAGGCAACAGCGTTTGATGATCCCACAGGACCCCCTGGAACACGACGTCGAGATTCAGGGCCAAACTTGGACCCTGATGATGCCGGAAGAGCAAGGCGAGACTCTTTAAGTCCAGATTCAGCTGCACGACCACGTCGAGAACGAAATCAATTAAGCCCTGATAGAGCAGGAGGTGGAGAACTCAGTCCATCAGCAGCTCGTAGGCGCAGTCGCTTAAGAAGACAAGCATCCTGTGCTCGTGTTGGTCGAGCACGAAGTCCGGAATCGAGCTCGTGTTCCAGTCGAGACCCCAGTCCATGTGCACGGCCACCAGAACGAACAATGTTTAGACGCCAATCGACAACTGAAGAGATACTAATTGCACGTGGCTTTCGACGTCAATCCACTACTGAAGAAATGATCCGGTGTCGAAATTTCAGACGACAAAGTTCCCAAAGTGACGACGCTTGCATGCGGGCTCGTGGTCGTCGAGACTCCTCCACACAAATACTTGACGGCACCATTGGAACGATGACAGTGGAGACTACAAGCACATTTTTCGATTCGAGTACTCAAACAGGTACGTATTTTTTTTAATTTTCTATAAATGTAGTTATTTATTAAACAGTTTTTTTTGCTCTCCGTAAATATGTATATCAGTAATATATTTAAGGTCCAAAAATACCTGCATATGCGGTATCTTAAAAAAAACTAACTTCATTCTTCTAAAAACTAATTTAAACAAAACTGCCTTTTAGTCGTAAATATAATTAAATGCAAAGCGTCCTATACAACCACAACTTACGGTTACAAATGATTCTGCCACGTGCTCGCTCCCCGCCCATTTACAGCGACCAATCGATTCGCGCGAAGTTTCGATGTCTCGCTTGCACAGTAGCATGTAGTGACTGCTTTATCGACAGAGAAAAGGACTAGGGAGAGAGGCTTCTTTGTCATGAAAGAGGATCGTGAGTTGTGGCGCCCTCTACATAGATTTAGGCGGGCTAGCCTTCGGGAGCCACTTTAAACTGGCAGCGCGTCCGCGCGGACCTCGGAAACGAGATGAGATGAACGCGGTCGCCCGGCGCAGGCTCGCCCGCCCGCGCCCTGTCATCTGTTGCCCACTAACGCTGCCATGTTTACTAAAACGAAAGTGACGTGCCGCACACAACGAATAACCTCTACAACATTACATTGACAGACGAAAATTGCTAGTAAATATTTGTGGACCAACATTGGTCGACTTTGACTCTACAACGAATCAGTTTTTATTGTATCGGCCCTTTCATCGAATATAAATCGGGATTTTTAACATATTTTTGACTTTTGCTATAAATTGTTTTTGATTTACTTGTAAAAGTGGTGTGGCTCTGCATTCTCCTCGGGGCAGTGTGAAGGTGTGACGTTCGTATAAACACTATTACGAGGAATAAAAGTAACCGTCGTAAGAAAATAATTTAGCATAATTTGATATCTGTAAATAATCTAATAGTTATCTAAAAATAGATTTAAACACCAATTAGTAAAATTTAAACGTAAAATAAATATATAATAATATTTAAATGAAAACATTGATGCAAGTGTGCATATTTCAAAGTGGAAAACTATGGTGAGTGAAACTTATACTAAAGATACTTTATTATTTAGACATTTTGTTGAGGAAAGAAGTAGTTATTATTATTCATACTTTTATGAGATAAAGTAACATAATATAACGAAATATATTTTTCCGATATTTGTGAAAAACAACTTATTGTGAACTCGTGCGAAAAAAAAAGGTGTAAATTTTTCTATTTCTTTTAGATCCACAATAATAACCTTTCTTACTGTTTATCCGTTTTACTCTTTAATTATATTTATCTTCAGAATTATTACTGTCATTTTATTTGAACATTATTTATCAAAGAATTCCGAAAAACTATATTAAATATGAAACACGAATTAGGATATTTTCGATTCGGTTTTAATAAAGTTGTAGTTTGTTACGTTTAAAATTGAAAATATTTTCTTTGATATAATTTATTTTCTAGCATAATTAGTTATAAGTACTTCGACTAAATTATATGGATATCATTTAGATAAAATTTAGTTTGACTTTATTAAAATTGTAAATTAGCACACTTCGAAATTTGTCAATAATATTATATTAAATTCTAATCATTTATTTTTATATCATATATATCATTCATATTTATCAAATTTAATTTAATTATTAATATATAATTATTATTATTCGTTCTAAAATAGCTAACGTAGCGACCTAGACATTATGACCTAACCTTCAATATCGATGACTGGTTTTGATTCCTACTCGGGGCGATATATACGAGTATACTGTTAGACCGACTATTTTTAACTGACTCGATATAAAATAGTATATAAACTATTTAAGAGCTTGGACATACACCACGAATTCAAATTTCAGCTGAGTATTTTATATTTCAAGTAGACTCAAACAAGTTTTTGTGAATCATCAAATTACAAAGCAATTTAAAGCGGAGCCAAGGAACTAAGCTGTTACTCTTTTGTGCTAATTAAAATATAACTACTCTATCGTTTCTAGCAGATCTCTTGAAAGTGATAAATAATCGTGGACACACGTTTTTTATCATTATATGTAATATCTTTATTTAGTATTAAAGAAAGTCGCTTCGCGCCCTCTGTACGCTTAGATTTTGTAAACTACGCGAAGGATTTTAATGCGGTTTTCATCATTAAACAAGGTGATTAGACGGGAAGGTTTACATAAATAATAACAGTAGAAAAAGGCCGAGAATTTTGACTTTTATGGAAAAAAAAAACTTGAAAGAGAATTCTTTCAAAAAAGAATATTTTATATTTGTTATTCAATCTAAAAGTTGTATATAGAACCTCATTGCGTCCGAGTGAAGCTTGGGCAGATAGCTATTCTTATATTGAACGCACAGTAATGAACTACATTTATATTTTAATAATAGTTTTATTTACTTCAATTCATTCATAGATTAAAACAACAATTCAAACATGACCTTGTCACAAAAAGGTTAAACTAAAAAAAATAAGTTATAGGTTCTACTATTAAGTTATATTAAATGCAATAGCCGTAGCTTAGCATAGCATTACCAAATGTTCCATTTAGGCCAGTCAATAAAGCCCGTGAAGGTCAAGTAATTAGTATCATTATGATCTTTTGATATGTGGTTTCGGACGTTAAAATAATAACAAATTAAACTAATTTTGCACTAAACAAAAAAGGTTGAAATTTGAATACAAGGTAAGTTATAATTATTTACCCCTTCCGTCCAATTTTCAACCATCTAACAATTTTTTTCACAAAGTTATAAGCAAAAACGCTTTTCACCCTCTCAACCCCCTAGCGTTCACCCCAGAGGGTTGCAAATTTTAATTTGTTATTATTTTAACGTCCGAAACCACATATCAAAAAATCATAATGATACTAATTACTTGACCTTCACGGGCTTTATTGACTGGCCTAATTGCCTTCACTTAATATTCTAAAATGTCAATGTCCTTTATAAGCCTCAAAATTACATAACGATCGGTTCAGCGTAACTTTTATAATATATTAATTTTAACACAATATGTTTATGTATAAAATATCTTTACTATTTATTTACTTAAGATTTATTAAATTTAAGGCCTTAATTATGCAATTGAACATAGTTACTGTACAAATCGAATCGAATGATAGCAAAAATTCTAGCAGCATTTAACCGTTGAATCGCAATTCCGATCCTCTGGGCAAAAAATTAACCAGACCTCCTGTCCAGTGGAGGCAATAAGGCGAAGTATTATACAACTCCAAAGTCCAAGTGCTTCAACTGTACATGGGATACAGTCATAATTTGAAATAAGATACGAATAAATATCCACATACAACATATAGCTTGAAAGTTATAGTATTATAAGATCTCGATTCAGATATCGCAAATACCTTTTCCTGTAATATATTTCTGTCACGTTGATATTATTATGAGTGTCTATGGTAGTAGTTCTCGTGTCGAGAACTATCACGAAGTATTGTCACGTAAATTCACGCCTCTATTATTATTTATGAAGTAGTTGGATACCATAAACATTTCTAGATGGCAGGGAATACGTTATGTTTACGATTAGTCATCCACAAAATGAGTGATATAATCGTACATTAAATTATCGACTTCATACCCATTCAGCCTATTTTTTCCATTTTAAAATATCGTCTATATGGGCATGAAACTTTCATTAAACTGCATCTACATAATAGAAAATGTTGCTACTGTTTTTAATACGGGTCAGTGACAAAGGGCGTATGTATTTTTTTTTTAATATTTCATTGCGTAATTAATTTATCAAACAAATTGATTAAATGTGTTATTGTCGGCAAAAAGAACAAATAGTTCCAAATAAATTAATAATGACAAGAATAGATTTCCAAGCTATTAGTTGTAAACACAATTGTTCCAGTTATAGTCAAATTTAGAAACCCTTTATAATTTCATTACGTTCTCTACAGATCACAGCTGCAATCGCCGCTTGAAATTATTTAATGGTACACTAGTGATTAATTTCGATAGTTTTATTTGTTATTTATCAAAACATTCAAAACAAGTATCCTTCGACATTTTATTCAAGATCACAGAGCTTAATATTTAATATAAAAACACAATTGGAATTCTTTCTAGATCTTTGAACAATTACGTCTCTCTGGCTTGTCTATAATATACCTTCATAAAAATGTAGATATTATTTAATGACAATATTTCTTTGTATTTATGGTAGTATTTTAATGGTTTCTGTTGTCGTGACTGGTGAAATCTTAATAATACCGGTGTGCTTTAGGTCGGGCTGATCATAATGGCTGTGATAGGTGCTACTTTTTTTTACTTTACTATTGCTAACTACAAACACAAAACAATTTATAGCGTGGTTAAAAGTGTATTGATGATGTGAGATTTTATGATATTTTTTACAGTGATGTGGCATTATGACAAAAAGTGACGTCACCTTCCTCAAATATCTACTAAATCTAAGTTTAAAATGACTGCCTAACATACAAAAAACGGGTAGTTTGACGATATGAAATTTTGCACAACAATTCCTTATGAAACGTATATAAGGATTTTTCAAAACTCATCACTATCTTAGCTTGTATCGAAATTAATTATTTCTGATGTTTAACCCTATGTTAGTGAGATAATGATATATGTACGTTAAATATTTTTTAAAGTTCATGACCTAAGAGGCTGAAACATAGTATAAAACTTTGTATAGAAGTTCGTTATTTTTTGAATTAGAAACAAGAAAATCGATGTTTGGGCATCTATTTGTAAGTAAAAGACCTACGTTATAGTATTTTCCGACGGTATCCCGTGTATACGCCGAATGCATAATAATAAAAATAAATAATAAAACGAAAGTTCATAAAAAGTGAGATACGTCCCATTCATCTAGAATAAACAACACCAATTCAACCGAAACGCTTAAAATGTAATGAGTTTATATATTTTTCAGTAAAAAGATTGTAACATTGATATAAACGTTATCGTATCCTAACGCTATAAAGAATGAAATACCTATTTACAGCACACTTTACGGGCCGCGATCGTTTTAGTTATTACCTATTCTATATTGCGTACGTTTAGGGCACTAATAAAATTTGTTGGTAGTTTTTATTCTGTATGTTTAGGTTTGTTCTTTGAATAAAATGGACTAATTATTTTAAGAACAATATAAAATATTATATAGGATTACAAACTGAAGTGTTTATACTAAAATTATATTTTAGTAAAAAAATAGTTTCGTCATCAACAGAAATATGTGTTTTAACTTTTTTTAAATGATCCCCTTACACTCTAAGAGTTTATTTGTGGATTTCGTTATATAAAAAATACAACGAAATGCCCAAATATGTTTTTAGTAAAACAATATTTTCGGCTACTAAAAATCTTTTTAAGTGGGAAATCAATGCATGCTTGTGTGTAAATTGCGTTGTGTTAATAAAACAATAAAATGTATTAACTTAGTTTTGATTACAAGTCAACAAATAAACTTTATTTGACATTTACTACTTCGTGGTTCTAATTTAATTCAATACACAAATTCATGTCTTAGGGAGGATGATAGATGCAATGATGCAATCAGTTAATTACAACACCTGGTAAAAATACAACACAACACAACCGCCCTCCTTTGATAATTGGGTGGTACCTAAACTGACGTGCTTCCACAAATCAGTACCACCAAGTAAAATATATGATGATATAGATGTAATAAAAACTTAGTTCAAACCATAACACATTTTAAAAATACGCCACAACGTACTTGGTTGGATAGGTTAAAATTTTTAGAAGTTCACTATTTGGCATTTCTCCCAGCACTATTAATATGCCCTTTGGCAGCAATCCAAGAGAAAACGCTTTCACTTTTCAGTGTGCAAGCAATTTGGCACATACACTTTAAGTTAGTAGTTTTATTGTTCGTTCAAATTTCTCTTCATATAAAATAATATAAGGATCAAATACCTTAGCTCAGCAAGTCACTCAATAGTAAATTCGACAGTAATATTTACAGATTTTGGGTCTCTCTATTAATGGTCGCGAAACACTCATTTTAACAGCGCAACGAATTTCAGCCAATTTTTATTTCCATTTCCTACTATAATAATTATTGTTAAGGCGCTTAGTAATGTTTTGTTATACTATTATACATGTAAACGTTTCCTAAAATCCTGATGATTTTATAAGTATAGAATACATGATAATTGTTACAATACCCGTATAAATGTATAGTATGGGTAAATCCATTTTTATCTGTATTTATATTATAAAAATGTGATATTTCCCTACACTGGCTGAACCCCGCGATTTTATTTACATGGCACCTAATTTTTTTGGCAAATACTTTAACTTGATTTGTTAATATACTCGTATATTATTTCATATAATGTATGTATGTATGTCATAATAAATGACGTTTATTTTACGCAATAACTGCACATACATAAAGTATCCAGAAAAAGTAGTCCTTAAGTATACCAAAAAAAGTAATTCGTGTCATGAAGAAAGTAAAACTTTTTTTTTTTGAAATATAATTAATATGTTTGTACATATACAATACATAATTTATAATAAATTAAAATAATATTAGTAAAAAATTGTCTAAAATATAACTAGTAATTAAACCGAGACACGAAAATATTTTTACATGTTATAATAATTAAACTTTCTAATTATTAAGTAAACACCTACACTATACATATTAATATAACCGTTAAATAAATAATTATTTATTTCTTTTTGTTTCGTATAGTTTTTAAAATAATAAAATAATTTAATGAAAACCATTGTAAATTTAAAACCTTTTATCAAAATGAAAATAAATGTAATTTAAACCTCCCACCGACACAGTACAATATTGCTAACGTCAATTAAATAATATGTTGAGACTAAAATATATAAAAGATAATTCTTTTATAAAAGGTTATGTATTTATCAAAACATTTCAGACTTTGTTTCAAAATACGCCAATATAACCCGCCGTAAAAATTGAAACATTTTACTATCGCTAACTCCAGACAAATTTGAAATAAGTAATTACAAATAATAGTGGTCGCCCATTGGTCGAAATTCGACCGTAATTCATTGTCAATAAAAAAATTAAGGTATTTTAATTCCACAGATGAGTATAAATAAGGTTGAGCTAAAAGATACCTTGCAAAAATGGCAATGATAAAAAAAAATATTTTTAAATTTTACATTACGTGTGTCATTAGCAGTATGAACGCAACTGAATACCTATTTAAAAAACATATTATGTAAACATTTAAACTATGCCAAATCTCACGCTACTGCGTGTATATTGCCTTATATTTAATATATAGATTTATAGAAGGTTTTGGTCCTTTCTCACTTATATTTAAATTTACTATCAGTTAATATAAATATTCTATGTCCTTATATTAATGCATTCATTTTTTTTAATTCATATCTTTGCCACGATAAATGACATAAATTAAGAAATCATATTTAAAAATAATATAGTCTGTGCTCATTAAACAAGAACATAAGATTACGACAAGAAACATGAATTATGTTATGCTTATAATAATGCTATATGCACATTAACGCTATGCCGGTAATATGTGACTATACCCTTATATTAATTTACCGTAAATTACTTTGTAACTGCACACTCGGTAAACTTCGGTTTCTTACTAATGCACTTAATAAAATTAATAGCCAATTGCCGTATCTATATTGAAGATCTTTGCAAATATATTATGAATAAATTCAACCTAATTTTATTAGTCGTTTTACAAGATGGTTAATTACGCGCGATTTATAACTTTATTTGTCGACTGTTCATTTGTTCTGTTCGTTTGTCGAGTTTCAAAATAGTATAAGAAAATAGTAGAATTAAATATATACTAAACGAATAAATAACTTATCTAAATTACTGACCGAAATTCGTGATCAAGAAATATAGTACACGTTTGTGCTTGAGCTTAGGTCCACATTCCATTCCCTGAATCGCGTATTCTTATAGGATAGTACTCCGATATGTACATTGATTGAACGTGTAACAAAATACTCTGCTTACTTCCTAACTTCAAGCTAATAATAATTTATTGACAGAAAACTCAATATATTTTAATTGGGCTGACCTGGTACTTAAACTCTAACTTTAAAAAATTGTAGCCGTAAAATCCTAGTACTCATCATTTTTAAACATAATTTTCATCAATCAAAAGATAGGCGAATATTTAGAAAAAGCCTGAATGTCATCGTGCATGAATAATGAAAAATGTTTATATTACTCAGAATAAAAATTTGTATATAGAATACAAATTTATGACTTAACAGTTTTAATATAGTATTGTATAGTATCAAAAGATAAATAATATTTTTAACGAGTCATAATTATAAGAAAAAATTGTTTTTTTTTTTATGATATGTAAATTTTTATTCCCACAATTAATTCAAACTGAATTTATTAGTTTGTTATATACATATATATTATTTGTATATTGCTATTTTTTTCATATATTGTAAAAACGTTTAGAAAAAGACCAATACATAAACTTAATGCATTACTCTTTTTAAATCCAAACAACTTTTACAGAACCGTCCCCATTGTACGACAACAACCATTATCACGAGGAATGTCTTCGCTGCAACTCCTGTGGGTTGAACCTAACTGGGCCCAACCAAGTAAGTCAAAAACTAACTATGAAACTTTAACTTTTATACTTATTCACAATAAGGACTGATAGATCATTTGATTACATGTGGTCACCTGTGCCAATAGATATTGGCACCATAATAATAATAATTAAACGATTTTACTACGTGAATGCTGCCAATCACGTGATCTAAGATATCATGTCTCTGGTACCATTAGTAACACTATCTGACCACTTCAAAGAGGTTAAGGTTTGCGTAGTCTAACCACTCCTTCATAATTTAAAATGGAACACAGTTAATAAACTTCATTCCAGATTTTATTTTATTTAAAGATATATGCACATATAAACTACATTTAAGTAAGCTCATACGTTACGTTCGCTCGAGAAGACCAGCAAGACTATCAGTGTTTAATCTTTTTATATTATTAATCAATATTTTCAACGAATAAACCAGCTCCTCGCTCTTATTGTAAAGCAAAATGCATAAACAAAAATATATAATCTCAATACTTTTCAGATTAATATAAAGCTATCCATAAAACGTTACCAGAACTCGCGCTTGCAAGCCAAGTTGTAGCATAAGTCTAAATACTCTCACGCTATATATAAAGTTAAGACATCAATCATCGGACAAAGCTACCGAAGCTATAACTTACGTGGGAGTATTATCAACTGCCAGTCAAACTGTTCTTTACCAAAACAGCTGTAAATTATTCTCAACGCTTTTATGATACTTGTATAATGTATTAAAACAAATATAAGGCAATACTTTAAGTATCTTTCTTTAAAAGACACTTCAAGTATATAAGCATTTTAATAATGTTACGTATGTTGTGTACACCCCATTACTTAAGTCCAATTATGAACAGACTTTTATTGACACGACCAAGTGCAGTTTAGAATTGAATTAAATAACTTTATCGCACATAAGTTTTCTCTAAATTTATATTTTTTGTTGTTTAAACTTACAAATTTTTACGGACGTTTTGCCCTTGTATTTGGTGTATCTTTTTAAAATGTTATTAAGTTTATTGGTTTTGCAATTGGCAAATTTATTGGCATTTAGACGTTTTTAAATTTAGAATTATTATTCATTGTTTGAAGTAGAGATTTCCCTACACTGGTTTGTCAAACCAATCAATGATGGATACTATCTCGACATTTCCATAAAATGATCGATTTTTATATAAATATCTTTAAAACAATATTTAAAATATCATGTTTCCTTGAGGATACCATATATTGTGCGTCATTTCTTTAGTAATAACAAGAACTGTATTGAAATCTAGAGCAAGCTGTCTCGGCTAAAACCTTTCATTCAAATTATAAGTACGCCTAAGACAATATTTGTTATTTCCAGCAGACAGGGTTTTAATTAAACTTACTGTTTGACTTAACTAAAGATACCCTTTACCTAAATTTGATAACATTATTACTGACCTCTTAGCTTTTTAAATATTTCTAAGATTCTTTAAAATATAAATTTTAATTATGCCTGTATAAGATCAAACAAACAAGATCTTAATTTACATTTCACTCTTTAAAACATAATATTCGTTAAATTATTTTGTAACAATAATATATAATTTAATGAGTTACAATGACTATGCAATGTTTTAGCTGTAAAATTATTGAATCGACAAAGTCTGCCTGCTATCATTCCAAGTATAAACGCTTGATTAACATTTTTCCTAATCATATTATTATTATTTTTCATACATATTTGCAATATATATTAATAAATTAAATACTAAGTTACGTATCGATTCTTCACAGTAGAATCTATATTCCAAACCAGGGGCAGATTTCGTTTAATTAATTGTAAAATGACGATTTAAAAGTGCTTCAAAAAGCCTCCTTGAATAAGGCTAATTTTAAAATTGAATAATTTAGCTTAATTGCTTTCAAGCAGTTCATTATAGCTACGACTATATTATTTCAAACATCACTTACTACGTTAAAAGTACTTTTAACCATTAAGCTATGACTTCCACAAATGCTTTAATCATAAAATAAAATAAAAATTATTTAGAAGTAAGATTTTTACACAACATTCAGTCAATTTTCCACACTATATTAAGCTTAAGTAAACAAAACATCGAAGACAAAACACGTATCATTTTCACATCCCCAAAACTCTATTAAGTGTTGTTGACCTAAATGAAGTCGGTAATAACTAGCGAACAGTAGTTAAATGTAAACACACCTACAAGACGTTTATCCATAAAAGAAATTAATCAAAGGAATCACAATGAAGCCCGTTACTCAGTTATTGCAATGAATAAGAACCAATCAGTGGTTCGTGAAAACGTTTCAAGTCGAAAACAATGAGACATTCATTTTGTAAATATTTGTGATTATAATAATATTTAAATATTTCTCTCATATAAATGGGATGAAATGTTTATATAAGAAAAATCTTAAATTTTTACAATACTTTATAACAAAATTACAAACAATTTTGTTTTTTAGAATTTTTTAAAATTTATCACGAATTTTATAAGTAATCATAAATTGTATTTATAAACATATTAAATTTAATATATATACATACATATATATTTAATGGAAAAATCATGTAATACTCGATAGATTTCAGCTGAATTTTGCAGGGTATTTGTCGGTATTTTTTATTAAATTTACTCTATCCGACTTGAAATATTCTACTCGAGCAGAACTGACAAGATGTCTTTCATTACTATTTTGTTCTGATTATTAAAATATATTAATGTATTCATTATTTTACAATTTTGCTTTATACTGCTTAATAAAATAACCACTGGAGTACACTTACTAACTCCACGCTATTTTATATTTAAAATATTTAATTAATAATATGGCTTGTTAATTTACTATTATTTTTTAATTTTTAAGTGACATATAATAATGAAGAAGGCAGCTTTCCTTTCATGTTCCTTGGTCGCTTTAAAGCTGTGGAATACGAGGCTAACTGTACCGGAGCGAATTGAGTATTCCGCCCAAAAATACCTAAGTAGACTTCGGGGGCTATTTTTGATAGCTGTTTGCATATTGAACGGTTTCTGTGCTTCTTATCGAAGGATCTTACTCCTTATAGGTCAATTCAACGGCTAATTGAGTCAAATAGGTTTTTGGAAAAAAGCTGCCTTTCTTATACAGCACTTCAAAGAAATAGGATCGGGACATTTGGAGAAGCAGTTCAGATTCAGAGTGTCATTCGATTATTGATGCTGGCCACTCTGAAAAATCAACACACGCAGACAGTACATAAAAAGAAAATGGTTCTTTTGATTTCTCTCGATATGGATGACGCCGTAAGCTTATCTTGTGATATTTAGAGGTATATCAATATGCCTGAAAAATTATCTAATATCAATATGTCATTGAAAAATAAGATAGATAAAATAAGATAGAACAGCCCACAAAGATCAAATTACTGGTTAAAGTAACACAAATATCCAATACAAAATGTATACATACATAAATTTTATAATAAAACAATTTAATTAATACAAACATATTACTATGGCTGGTGGCTCTACCATAACGGATAACGTGCATGTTCCTAAATATTAAAACGTAAAGTCGATATTTTGCAAGCAACCTTAAACTTCCAAACAATGTCATTGAAATAAAATTGTGCGTGATATATTTACCAACAGTTCACATAATTTATCATGAGACGATTAAAAAAATATTTTTTTTATTATTCTTTTTAGTGCCAATAAATTCGTTTCAATAAATTGCGTTTATTGAGACTAGAAACTTCGTAATTATATTGAAAAGTGATCATTGATCAGTCATAATAATGATAAAGCTTTTGAAAAGAAAAAAATAACATTTACAAGATATTTTTATAATCTGTGCATGTATTCTACAATATGCCACATACTTTATATTTTTTGACGATTATTTAATTATTTTACTTAATTTAAGAAAACAGACTATCAAGAAACATGTAAATACCTAACAAATATTATAGAAAACCAACTTGATAAGGTAGACTAAGTAAGGTAAACTTACGTAGGTTGACATTTAAAATAAAAATAAAGTTATTATACATTAAATATATAGGTTCTTTTCATCTCTTTTCTTACGACGAGGGTTGACACATATCTATTTCAATGATCCTTTTGTTTATCGAACAAATTCTTTAGAAGAAAAGATAATATTTCACAAAAAGGTTATGCGTCTAAAATTATTTAAGGTGTGCTAATTTTGTATTCGTTTTTATTTCCAACCTTATTGAATTTTATTCTAAGCGAAAAAGAAAATAAATTGAAATAGTTTAATTTATGTCCTAAATCTTTGCTACACGGCATATTTATGTTTGCAACAATTTATCAACCTACGCAGCTTCAACTAATGATCGTACTATTGTATTTTCACCTTAGGCAACTTCTAGCAAAGGTTGTGGAACATCAAAGTATTTTTTACAATTAATTGAAATTTAAATAAGATGTTGTGTGTAGTATGATTCACGCATCATCGCCTTTTCTAACTTTTCTAAGGCATATTACCAAGTTTTTTAAATAATATATTGCATGTTATTTGCTTCGTAATATGTAATGGTATTCGATTAAATGGAATTTAGCGTGCGACCTTTTCTTGTCTTTGATGCCAACAAATAATTATATTATCATTAAAATATTTATTTTTTATAAAAACTAAAAAGGACTAATGAGATAAAAAAAGAAAAACAATTTTTTAAGAGTTAATACTATAATACGTTATAATAATAATTATTATTTATAATAATACGTTAATCCTATTTGAACATTACGGTTTCAAAACCAGACAAGCACTTGAGTTTTCATGTGTTTTTTTTTATTTTATAATAGTTTGATCTGATGCTTTGTGATGAAGCAAATCATGCTACGCAAAACAGTGTATTTGGTATGAATATCTGAAACATGCATATCAACAATTGATGTGGCGTGGTAAAGTAAAAGCCAATCTTCCTCGAAAAGATGGAAGGCTTTAGCGGAGCAATGGAACATTTACATTTATTTAAAACGTACAGTACGTTTTATATAAAGTAATAACGATAGTGATATTATTAAATTAGTAAACAAAACTATAAAATTATTCCTATTTAGGATGACAGAGACGATTACTAATATTTGCTTTGTTTATTGTTATAAATTTTCTGTCTCCTACAAATAAGTTCTTACTTATAAGATAATCAATTAATCACTTTATTCGTAATTTAATAAATAACCAAACTCACAGCCAACTCTACGAGTAAATACTTAAGGGCAATAGGTTATCCTAACCGCGTTGAGGATTTTTGCAAACTTTTATAGGGAATATATTTCGAAAGATTTACGATATAAAAATTACATTCAGTATGATAATACTTTTGTTGCCTAGAGTGGTTAATTGAAAAATGATTATAACAAGACATTATAGAATATAAAGAAAGACAAATGTTTTTAAAACTTTAATGGTGCTGATATATATACTTTCAATAAAAAAAGCTCCAATAGGTAAATATAAAGACGATATATTTCTTTATAAAAATGGTAAATTAATACTAAGTTAACATAATACCAATTAAAACATTCGGTGTATTTAAAATATTTTTCTAGCTATTTTAAAAACGTCATTCGAAAGGTTTCGTTTAAATATATTTTAAGCATGTTATTATAATAACTTAACACAAAGAAAATACATAGCACCGCAACATGAATGTAACTAAACCTCGTTTTCACCGTAACATGTTTCTGAAATTGAGATTTCTATATATTTCTCAGGTATAAACTTATTCAGAAAATTGCGAACAACAGAGATTCCAAGTTTTCTGAATGCTAAGAACACGCTGGAAAAATAAATTTAAGACGCCACAAACTGGTTCAAAGGACTGCATTAAATTTCCCTTCACGTAAACAAAAGAGTTCGAGTCTTCACTTTCCTTGCCAGGCTTTCGAGTTTCGTTGAGATTCCATTCTTTCTGAATTAAACTTTCCAAAGTGAATTAAAAATTTAAAATGTTAAGCTTTTTTAATTTTATTTTATTGATGATTATATTATATTTATTTCCACTAATATTTGCCTGAAACATATTATGTTATTTGAATTTACAAGGATAGTAAAAAATGTAAAGAAAAATTAGAAATCGTTATGAATTTTTAAAAGTTAGTAATTAACGTTCAGTAACCATTTACAAGTAATGATTCGTTTACTTAACGTATAGGATCGGCTTCAGCGGCTTTTACTAATAACTCAAAATCAATTTGTTTATTATACAAACAACCGGTCATTAGCGGGTTTACGACTTTTCTTCGTATTCTGTTTTATTTCTATTACTGAAATATTTAAAAAAGAAAATTTCGTAATATCATCCCGATTAGAATTAATGTCAGACTTTTAAACCCGTTAAATATACATATATTTTCTGTACAGAATATATAGTCTTGCGAATAACTTAACTTGATCAAATCCGACAATAAAATATTTCCAAAATATTAACTCGTCAGGAGTCCGAAACTTAGTAGTACTGTTTTGTTCGATCTAGGCAGGTACCGCCCACATAGTGCTTGTTCTACCCCCAAACCGCAACTCTTATTAAAACTGTGTTCCAGTTTGAAATAATTAAATTAATTATAATTAATAATTAATTTAATTATTTCCAAGTGACATAACATCTTAATTTCTACTTTAATCAAAGTTGGTGGCGCGTTTGCAATGAAAATAAATGTAATAGTTCATACAATACCAATGTCTATGTTCAGTGGTGACCACTTACCATCAAGTGACCAATTTGCCTGTCAGCCTACCTACATTAATAAAATAAAACAATCCGGAAAAAGCCTAAGTAGACTTTATTTTTAGAATTCTTGTCAACAGAAACGTGCTCGCCGCTTCAAGAATCAAATCCTGTGCGATTTGCACTTTGCGGACGTGGCGCTGATGGAGTGCAGCGACTTCATGCAGCAGTTGCGCAGCTTTAAGCCCCAGTCGCTGGGCTGCGCCGTCGCACGGCGCAAGTCTTCCACCACACTTATCTTCCCTCTGCCACCACAAGCGTGTTCAGGTATAATTGTATTTACAGCATTTTATTATTTGTTACTAAGAACTGATTTATAATACGCTTGCTTAAAACACTTTAGAGTCTTAGCCACCTAAAAATGAAATATAACGAATATATTCGTCAATAAATGAACAAACTAAAACAAAACTTTTCAAATTAGTCTAATAATATATAGTTTTTTTTAAATCGTTCTACCATACAAACTGTCCCGCTTTATAAAATAGTATCGTTTAACCTATATTTGCTAAATGTCGAAATAATTACATCTAACGCTTTTCTCCGAAGGTTAATCTTCGTTGAAACTGTATTTCCTAGACTTAGTACTTACTTAAGTTCCGCCTGTAACTTCTACCTTTGCGGACTTTGCGAAGCATTTCATAAAACTTTTAGAAATTGCTATTACGTGCAAACTTATAGCTGAAAGTAAAATATATGTTAACATAACTCAAAAAATAATCTTACTAAAAGGTATTACACAGATTTTAATTGACCTTAACCTAAATCATGAAATACGATAAAAGGTTTGCTATCTGCGTGAACAGGCCCTAAGGTTCTTCCAATTTTCCGCTTAATTGACACAATAAAACGTCAAGCATTCGCTATACACCTTTTAGACAGTTCCAAACTCACGGAATGGAATAATTATGCTCAATTTTAGCAACATCGAAATGAAAAATTTTCTCCAACTTTGGGACTAAATTACGGCTCGGTTAAAATAATTTAATATTCTTCCTTTTTATAAAAACATTATTATTATTAATGTAAATAAAAAACATTATTATTAATAATATAATTTAGTTTAGATATTAAAAATTATAGCATGTATTATATAATTATGGTTTCAAGATAATAATTTTCTAGCAATTGTTATTGTCAGAATTTTTGAGTTTTGCCATCAAATGTGGCTGTTTAATTATTTCAAGAATTTCTGCTACAACCCTATAGCTTCTGTAGGCCTTAATCAGATTTGAATGTAATTTTACGAGTAGATTTAGGAGTTTTCAATAAATACAGAATTTGAAAGTAATATTTACATTTTGGTAATATTAAAGGTATGAAGTTCATTAAATTATATTTTTTATAGAATAAGCTCTTCAAAGATACAAATCTCAAATTAATGGTTTTTTTAAATAATATGTATTTTTAAATAATGGATACAAAATCTCATAGGTTTATAATTTTAATATTTTTTTTCTTTATAGTTTTAAAAATATAATGTGTATTTTTAAAACAAATTATCTAAATTTATCACAATTCAATTCAATATTTATTTATACCTTATATCTAAATTAAGCCACGGTTGAATATCGTCACAACATATCTGAGTCTGTTGTTTTCAAAGCTATTCCATTGTTAAATTCGGCTAACACTCGAGCTCAGATTTCTATTCATATACTGCATTGTGCTTTCAGCCTCCGTCGGCTAGTCAATAACTGTCAGACTAAAATGGAGGAAACATGTTCACTATTGAAGCCTTTGTTTTGTAATAGTATTGCTAATTTTGCTACAAGTCACAGCAAAAACTAATGATTATCATAACTCTCTGGTCATATACAAAAGCTAAGACTCAATAAAATAGTTTGTAACAAAAAAAGCACAAATTACACGTATAACTTACTTAACTTGGTTAAGAATTAAAGTATTTTAAATCGTATTTCTCATTTTTACCATTTTAAATAAACTCCGATGTATATCAATACTTAATACATTTAGTTGCTCAGTTTTCTTTGGCAATAATATAAAATATTTACATCCCTACTTCAAAAACATTTCTGATCTTTTGTAACATGTGTCCATGAAAACCTTCTATTCTATTCTTAATATACTTGAAACTCATTGTCAAAATAATTGGAATAGTTGACACAAAGGAGAACCTAAATATAAGGTTCAGTTTGGTTCTCCTTTTTGGTCCTCTTAAGGTGAATTGCAAAGTCATTCTATTTCCCATTATATACCGGTCTGAAGGATCACAAACCACATAAAAGTATGAACTTTTCTGACCCACGTCAAAGCCTCTTCCGGAAATTCTGTGATTCTTTTATAAAATATTAAAGGGTCTTTGGTAAACCCACTGTCAATTGTACAATGTTTTTTGTTTATTTAATATTTGTATTTTTATCGCCTTGAATAGGCCTTATTTATAAAGTTACAAATAAGGTCATGTTATGCTTGAAGCTAGTAACAATATCTACCTTACTCTGTGTGGTTTTATACGGAAATACATATAAAATTCTAACTGGAATAAAAGTTAATTAAATCTATGTTGGAAAACTGAGTACTATTTTCTTTTATAATCTTCATTTAAATAAACATATTACGCTTAAAAATAAAAACAAATACTCGTAGATTTTCACAGCTTTATAAAGTTGCAGTGTGCGTTTGCGAAATACCAATTTCGTTGTATATTTAGTTTTGCAAAACCTCAAAGGATGTATTTACACAATGTCAATTCTTTATTTATATTCGTGTTTATTTATATTTTTAACATTATATATTAAGTAACATCAAACGATGTTATTTAATGTATAATGTTAAAAATAAATTATAAATAAAAAAGCATTACAGTGATTTCTTTTAAAATATGCTTAAGGTCGTCATAATGAGAAACACTTTCAGCGTGTTGTTCGCATATCGAATACTAAGATACCAAAATTGTATCACCTATTTTATTTATGTAATAATATATTATAGCTATTTGACTGATTTTTAAAATCAATTTTATATTATTTAGTAGAGGTTAAGAAACCCAGTAAAAGTTGTTTTTTTTTTAAATTCTAGAATATTTTTGCTGAAAAATATCAAATTAAAAATTCCATATTTAAATAGCGCGCGAAAACGCTACATTGACATTATGGCGCGTCAATGGGGTCGGTGACGTCACTTGCCTGTATTGTAATCTGTGGCACATATAATCCACATACAGTAGGCAAACGAGATTAACAAGCAAGTGACGACATCATAAACCCCCATCAATCAGGATCGTTTTGTGTCACATGACAAACGTTTAAAAAAATGCATTTTTATTTATAGATTTTTGAATAAATTAATTGTTATTTTCAACTTTCGTTAATAAATAACCATTCTTAAACTCATAATAAACACTGATTACAATAATTGACACTTTATTTTTCGCATTGTCAAATAGCCTATTGGCCTAGTTGATAAGTATACGCACTGCAAGCATACGCACTGGAAAAAATACACTATATTTTTATATAACTTCATTATATAAAATGAATCCAGTGTTTAATCCTTTTTAATACCATATTTTGCTTTTGTCGCATTATAAAGAAGATTCACTTCGAAAATATTTAATGTAAAAATAGAACTTTGTCACGTGCATGATATTAACAAGTATTTTCATTTTTATTGAATGCACACCATAGCTACCTCGATGATCTAGTTGTTAGCTCATAGGTCTTTGGTTAAAATTTTGGATCTAAGGTATAAGCCATTTAAAACATATTAGGTTAGTCTGTCAAGAAATCTCTCTAACAGCTTCTGGTTTCCTGTGCGACAATACTAATACCTTGGGAAAAAGTAAAGATCTTACACGCACTCTTACACGAACTCTCTGCGATCGTAACGATCTCTATTCTAGTTTAGGTATCATCGTATCGGATTATAAGAATGAGAAAAAAGGTTATATAGGTATTTGCGCGCACACTTGTGCATGTAATGTAGTCTGAGCACTTGCAGTCTCCGTCGATCTGGTTGCAGGTGACTATCGAAATCGGTATGCTAAACATCATCATCATGTATATAAACAGATACTTTTATGCCATAATATTAGAGAACTGTCCCACTATTCTCTACATCGTATAAAACGGCGTTTCCCTCTATTTGTTTGCTTAGATCTTTAAAACTGCGCAATGAATTTTAATGTGGTGTTCATCAATAAACAGAGTTATTTAAGAGGAAGGTTTATATGAACAATGTACATGCATGCATTTAATAGAAAAAAAAGAAATTCAATTTTCCTAGCCGGAAAAAAGAAATATTTTTTCTTTTTATGTTCGATCTTCAATCTAAAAAATGTATAGACCCTTATTGTGACCCATGTGAAGCCGTGATGAGAACTAGTAATCTATATAATCTATTAATTTAAATACGTGTAGTTGAGCGTATATTTCACTAATATAATTTCCTATTTGATTTCAATATAACTCTAAGGTGACTGAAGCAAAAGCAGTTTAACATAGGAAATCGAGCTGCGTCTTCAAACGACATCAATAAAATTGCATTTTACTCGTTTGCACTATTCCGGATATTAAAATCTTGCTCCTATTATAGTCTAAGAATCTCGTCATTGTATGAAAATTTATCATATTTTTTTTCTTTAACTCTTTGTTGTACATACCGGAAAAATAGAACCATGAAAAAAACAAAGCACAAATGCCTCGCTTATCCCTGAAAAAGATTTCCTCCAACACAATTAAGAATAAAAATAAAAGATCAATAATAAAATGAGATATTACAGCTTAAAATCTAAAACAAGTCGGGAACAAGAATATACAAGAACAAAATTCCTACATAATACATTTAAGTGTAATTTTTCTAAAATCTATCTAAGTAGAGCAACAAAATAGAATCTTCAAAATCTTCACAATTGATAAACATGTTACTGTCGCTAATAAAAATAAAAAACATAAAGTAGATCACACACACATCTTAACCGATTCTTTTGTAGCAATATGATCACATTTCTGAATTTTGTAAAATGTGCAAGCGCCCAAGTTTTATCTGCAGAAATACTCGTATTCTTCATCTATCTTGTAGTTCTTGTATCCCTTGTTTTCCTTCGTTTTAAAACAGTGTTTCATGCTTTAAGAGTTTTTCGTTTCGTTTCGTTTCGTGGTATTCGTAAGAGATTTTACTTACCATCCTGAAAAACATGTTGTTATCATATTTTATTTACTAGTACAATCTTCAAGCTTCATTTGTAGAACTCTCTTTCTCTATAAGACTTGCTTCGTGTATGAAGTTAATAATTCATCACTAATTTACTTTTTAGTTTTAGTATGTTTTACATCAATTATATTTAATTTTATGGTTTTTATTTTTACATTTGGGATGTCTTTAATTCTATATCAATACATACTTTATATATATATAAATATATTATGTTAAATAAAAAGTATTTGTTTACCACATTTTAAAAATAATTTGTACGAAATATTATTTTAATAAATACATGATATTTATAGTCTCAAAATAATTACATAAAAAATTATGTTAGTTTATTAATAAGATGAAAGCCCTTAACGTACATGGCCTCAATGTTGAAGATTAAATTTGATTATCTAAGACCAATTCAGTTTCAGATATAATTAAATTACTCGATTGTATTTAATCTCTCGAGGAAAATGAGCGATAACATTAAAAACGATTAATTCATACACTTAAAATTTATCGAAAATTTTAATTCCAAGTCCAATAGATAAAAGTTATTCAGGCGTCATTTTGTTAGGAAATAAGATTTTTTAAGTAGACTAGAATTGAAGGTAATAAGGTTGATATAAGGTATGTGCGTTCGCCGTCATCTTGAAAAAAAGGTTAAATTTTATTTTTTTGTGATAACTCGGCTATGCCTCGTGATACAAGAATTATGTTAAATACGTTTTTGTTGTTTTATTTACGCTCTACAATTTAGATCCTATTCATTTTTAACCTACCGTTGATGAGATATCGAGCGTGATCCTAAAAAAAAAAATTTAACGTAACTGACTTTTTGCTATTTCACATAATCTTTTTATATTTTATTTTTTTGGATATAATGACTGAGCTACAACCACCATCGACATTAAGTTTCGTTCTTACATTACGGTACACGTTAACATCATATACTTTTGGCTCCGTGCTTATTTATATAGAATATTCGGAGTTGGATTAAAATTGAATCAGAAACGTATTTTAACCGACATAAATTAGTAGAATTAGCCTGGTCGTTTGCGTCCTTGCCAATAACAAACGTCGTCCCGCACCGTCGTCGAATCGTAATCGTGTATATTATTGTAGTACACGAGTTATGTCCAACTTACTCGTCATTAGACCAGTGCCTGTCAGTCAGTCAGACCATATTTCGTGATCATTCCATGTCCGATCATGTCATAACATGTCCAACTTAGCCTCAATAAGGCCAACACATGAGAAAGATAAAAATATCTGAATAAAACATGAGATATAACCACTTTTCCTGTCTCCAAGTATTACTTCAAAAGTTTTTCTACTCGTTTCCATCTAAATTGGATAAACTAAATATGTGTATCATGGTTTAAAGGAAAAAGTTGGACAGTGTCAACCTAAATTGTGTTTACCAGCTCATCCTTCAGCCCTACAGGGTTAATATATTTACGTCCGTACGAGTTTCGTGCTGTGCAAGTTTGTTTTGCATACGAAACAGTTTTTTAAAATAGTTACTTGAAACATTTGAATACAATTTTGCGGAGTTTATAGACGCCTTTGAAATAAAAGAACTAAATTGAAATTTAATCTAGCAAAGGAATCTAGGAAGGAAACTAACCGTACGAAGCTGTTTTTTCTTATCTATGTATTATGTGAAAGGACAAGTCAACAGACTAAGGATATCATTGCCAACCTCTACTTTTAGTTTAAATACATATTGACTGATGAACATTAGAAATGATATTTTATTCTGTGATCCGAACTTAGCCATCCAATATGCATCATTATTTATAAAAAAACCATAAGTATGATATAATTTCAAATCGACAACATATCACGAACCAAGCCTTTCCTCAAATGTTAGTTTTTGGGTGATCACCTCTACGTGAATAATTTTATCATACCTTTGGTCGTAGCGAGAAATTACTCCATATACAAAAATAATAATAGTAATATTTATTTTTGCACATAAGAGTTTAAACATTTACTCTGTCTAGACAAGCAACAAGTCATGCAATAATCAAAGTATATAATTTAGAGTACTATCTGGTCATCATCATCATCATCATCATCATAGCTAGATTATAAGAATTAAAGATGGCCCGTTATCCTCCCCCAAATAAAGAATGAGAGACCACGACAGTTCTACGTTTCTAATTACAAAAGTAATGAAAATAATTTTCGTATATTTAATATTTTGAATATCAGTTATAATTAATAAGAAGGGTCGATCAATCAACGATTGAAACTTTTTTATGAAATTCTTTATATTTATTATTACCGCTTGGAATCTTCACATTATATTGAAAGACAGACAAGACAGATTTCATAAAACAAAACGCAGATAGAGCGAGCCGAATATTATAGTGGAGA